>NC_088353.1:25092500-25230000 GCF_036884655.1 Musa acuminata AAA Group | reverse complement strand
ACGAGAATTCTGCAATCGCAACTTACACCAATTTCCTTGCTGTTATACTGCCGAAATTTTCTTGATTAAATTAGACATCCTTACTGTTATATAAAATATGATTTTTCTATCAATTCTCTCAAGTTTTTGGTGAAAATTACATCGAGAAATCGTTGTTTCTTCGACGACAATTCTACTCTTACAAGATAGCACATACTTGCTGCAACTTCCATGGATTTCTGTCAAACCTTTGCTACCATCTACCATAGATCCAAAACTTTCATCCATAGCTCTAAAACTTTACTAAACCATACCCTCAAACTGCACCCAAAACAACCACAAAACAAGCCTAAACCGCAGCCTGCATCCACCAATCCACCAACCCTTTCGACCATCACTTCTCTCAACCTATACATGCCTTTAACCCAACAACAAAAGAGAGATCTTAACATCATAGATTTGGGGGCATATACTATGGCATCTAAGGAGGCAATCAATGCTAAATTCGAAGCCTTGGAGACACGAATTGAGGATAAGATTCGGACGCTCTTTACTGAACTCAGATTGGGCCGACCACTAAGCCCGAATAAATCATATCAAGGAGAGAGCTTTGCCCAATCACACCAAGCCCGAAGAGATGACTTCCAAGGGAGGGGAGGCTCTATGACTGACCCCAACTATCTATGCATGAGAGTGGACTTCCCTAGATGGGAAGAAGGAGACCCGATTGGTTGAATCTCGTGCGTGGAGCGATATTTTCTGTACCACAAAACCGCGGATGCATCTATGGTGAAAATTGCAGCTATACATCTTGAAGGGGATGCTATACAGTAGTTTGAACAGTTTGAACATACTTATGGAGTCCTTTCATGGCAACAATTCAAAGAAGGACTGCTAATCCGCTTCAGACCAACCGATTACGAGAATATTGACAAACAACTAACAAAGATCCGACAAACCTCCACCATTCAAGAGTACCAAACCAGGTTTGAAAGGTTATCTAATCAAAATCATGATTAGTCTCAAAAACAGCTATGGAGGACCTTCATTGAGGGCTTGAAGCCGGAGATCCGAGGAGAAGTTAAAGCGCGACAACCGTACACGCTTATGGCAGCCATCTCTTTCGCACGACATCAAGAGGAGCAATTGAACCATGAAGCTCGGAGGACAAGGGTTGCTCCTCAACCAACAATATTGAAGCCCTCAGCCTCCTCTACTGTCGATCGAGTCCCTACACCAAAGAGGTTAACAAGAGAAGAGCTTCGGGAACAATATGTGAAGGGGTTATGTTGGCATTGCAACGAGCCGTAGAGCCGTGAGCATCGCTGTAGTAAAGGGAGACTTCTTATGATTGAACCAATAGAAGAAGAGATCATTAAACATCCAGAAGAGAGCCTTATGTTAGGATCGATAGCACTAAGAGGGGGGGGGGTGAATTAGTGCAGCGGAAATCTTATATTAATTTAAAAACCAAATGCTGCGTTCGTTCAAAAACTATTATGATGCAAAAGCAAATTCTCAGTTTGTATCTAGGTGCAGTTTGCGTCTAAGCGCAGATTGCGTTTAAGCGCAGTTTTGCATCTAAGCGCAGTTTTGCGTCTAAGCGCAGTTTTGCGTCTAAACTTAGATTTACGTCTAAATGCAGATTTACGTCTAAACGCAGATTTACGTCTAAACGCAGTTTTACGTCTAAACGCAGTTTTACGTCTAAACGCAGATTTACGTCTAAACGCAGATTTACGTCTAAACTTTGAAACTCGTTTGTATACTTGCAGAAGGCAGTATGCAGTTGAAATCAAGACGTAAACGTGAACTGAAATCTGACGATTGAGCGAGGAAAGCCAATTTACGTCTGAATGCAGTTTTGCGTCTAAATGTTGAAACTCGTTCGTAAAATCATAGAGGACAGATTGCAGTTATCAATAGGATTAAAATGTAAGCGTAAACTGCAAAAACGGCTCGTTCGTAAAAGCACGAAAAACAGTTCTGCAGAATCAAACGTAAACGTAAACTGTACTGTATGAAAACACGAGTTTACGTCTGAATGCAGATTTGGAAGAACAGCACTTAGAATTTGTTCGTGAAAGCGCAGAGAGCAGTAGTGATGAGGGAGGTTTGCAGTAATGATAAAGTGCTCGAAAATAAACGCAAACCAGAGATTTAGAGTGGTTCGGTCAGCCTTGACCTACTCCACTTTTGGCTTCCTCCACCGATGAGGTTGCCGACGTCAACTAGGTGCCTTCCTTCAATGGGCGAAGGCTAACTGCCCTTTTACAGTTTCTCTCCTTTTGACAGGCTCAGGAGACAACCTTTACAGACCTTTCTCTCCTCACTTTACAACTGAAAACTTGAAGAACAGAAGGAGGAGACTTAAAGGATTTACAACACTTTTGAGCTCTTAGAATCACAGAAAAGATCAAGATTTCGGTGTAGGTCTGTATCTTTTCAGTGCTGAATGGGTGGGGTATTTATAGGCCCCAACCCAATTCAAAATTCGAGCTCAAAACGATCAAATCGATCAAATCCCAGAATTCTGGGATCAGGCGGTTGCACCTCTCAACTGGAGAGGTGGCACCGTCTGGCAGAGCTCGAAGACTGAGCTCAGCCGATTGCTCTTCTCTGCTAGAGCTCGAAGACTGAGCTCGATGGTTGCATCACCTGGCAGAGCTCGAAGACTGAGCTTGGTGGATGCATCACCTAGCAGAGCTCGAAATCTGAGCTCGGTGGTTGCATCACCTTGGAGAGCTCGAAACTGAGCTCAGGCTGATGCACCTCTCTGCCAGAGCTCGAAGACTGAGCTTGGTGAATCCATCACCTGGCAGAGCTCGAGACTTAGCTCAGGCTGATGCACCTCTCTGCCAGAGCTCGAAGACTGAGCTCGGTGGTTGCATCGCCTGGCAGAGCTCGGAACTTGAGCTCTGGTGGTGCAACCTCTTGGCTGGAGCGGTTGCACCTCCCAGCCTTGCAACCCTGGCGGTTGCACCTCCTGGCTGGGGCGGTTGCACCTCCCAGCCTTGCAACCCTGGCGGTTGCACCTCCTGGCTGGGGCGGTTGCACCTCTCAACCCCACAGCCCAGGCGGTTGCACCTCCTGGCTGGGGCGGTTGCACCTCCTGGTGCAATCAGGGTCCGAATGGTTCACTCCATTCGACCCACTTTGAATCTTTTCAGGGGCCCAATTGCCCCAAGATTAAGCTAATGGGATCACCTCCCATTTTCATGCTTAATCATCGTGCTAACTACGAATATCTCTAAGACAACTTCTGCAGCTTTGCTCCGATGCGTCAATCGCTTCTTCCGGCGAGTTTCCGGCCAACTTCCGTCGATCAACCGATAACCTTCGGTGATCCTTCTGCGGACATCCGGCATACTCTTGGACTTTGCGACGATCCACTTGGCGAGTTCCGACGAGCTTCGCTTGGCAAGCTTCTGGACTTCTCGGATCTGTTCTCTCTGAACCTCCGACGACCGTCCGAACTTCCGTCGAACTCTCGAACTCCCAACGTGATCCTGATCTTGACTCCGGCGCAACACCTGCTGCTTGTCTTACTCTTATCGTAGTTAATCCTGCACAACAAAAACAAAACTTCGATCGAGACAATTAATCCTAAGCAATTAACCAAGTTGTCCGACATGTCATTGGTCTCTCGACGCTTCGTCCGATTCTTCGGCGCATCGTCCTCTCCTGCAGCCTATTGCCCAATCGGCCAGTTGACTCCGCAACTCCGATATCCTTGGTACAATACCTGCTCTTCTTGGCCGAATGCCCGAGTCCACGGCCCGAAGCCTTCTGTCGATACGCCGACCGATCCACCGGCCCGACGTCCAATCTTCTGACATGTTCCTTCGGCACAACATGATTTTCCTGCTTTAATTGTCTCATCCTGATCGAAGCATCCTGCGTCACTCAAAACGCAGATTAAATCATAAACATATATCAAGTAGTTTCATCATCAAAATACGAGATTCAACAATCTCCCCCTTTTTGATGATGACAACCACTTGATGACGGAGTTAAACTTAACTCCCGGAGTTTAAACAAACTCCCCCTATCAATATGCCATATTGATAGAACCTTGAATTCAAACTGAATTCAAGTCATTGCAATATTCATCATGAATACTTGCAACACGTCAACATGAACATATGCATAAACTTTATGCATCACATGTCATGTCATCAACATACTTTCATCAACATACTTCTCCCCCTTTGTCATCAACAAAAAGGAGAAGTATCACAATCAAGTGTTTGTGATATTGGTTCAACTCATTGCATGAAAAACATAATATCAAGTTTTATCATCATGCAAGTTTGCTAATATCAACATGAAAAATTACGATGTAAGCTTTTGATATCATAACGCAAACATTTCAAGTGTTTATCAATTGTAGCATTTCATCACATGGTAAGATATCAACGCGTAAAATTACGATACAAGCTCTTGATATCTTAACGCATGATGCAAACATGGCATAATGCAAGTTTGGCAATCATAGCATCAATTCATATATTTCTCACCCTTTGTTATCAATAAAACGGAGAACGATATAAGCAAATTTTAAGCATAAGTGCTTGTAATTATTCATGTCATAACTAGGTTCATGTCATTTTCCAACAGTGAGTGATAGGATATCAATTATACAAACATCTCAAGGAAAACATGACATGGAGATAGCTTTGAAAACTTCTTCCTTTTTTTGTTATTATCTTTTTGCATGAAGGAGGAAGACTATTTGTGATACATGCTATTTGTGAGTTTACTTCGAGTGAAGTTAGAATCGATGAGAGATTAAATCATGCTTCATTTTTACAAGGACCAAGATATGTATGTGAAATAAATCCTTGCAAGTAAAAACACTTTCATCCATATTTATCAAATCCATTTCTCAAAAAAATATTTTTCACATGATGTGTGTATGAGAGATGTATTTGCTAGTTAATTACATATGTCAAAAATCAATGAACTAAACTTGATATGACATATGCTTGTTGAGTTTGGAAGAGAGTGAACTTGATATGTTAGATTCAAGAGAATCCGAAAATGAAATTTGACTCTTTCTTCCATTCGGACAAGGTTTTGCTATAGATATTCAATTACAATCATGAAGGTAAAGCATGCTTGTTATCATGGAAGTTTTGTATTCAAGCACATAATTTTCAACAAGTAATTGTGTAAAATCATTATGCCAATCAAGTGATTCGATCATTCAATCAAGAAGGTTCGAAAAATAATTTTAACACGTTCAATCATTAGGACGTGTTTTTGCCATAGTTTTTCAAATACAATCATAAAGATAAGACATACTCATCATCATGATAGTATGATAGCAGGTTTACCAAATACAAGCTGGCAAAAAATTTGTACATTTTAAGGCCCGCAAGCTAGCAATTTTGAGATGTTCAAGAAAGCAACTCTTGCTTCTTGATATATGCAAATTTGTCAAGTTTTGCTAGATGTGCAAGTTAGCATTTTGCCTCTTGAGATAGGCAAGATAGCACATATGCTTCTTTTGAGATAGCAACTTTTTGCTTCTCTTTAGACCAACAAGCTAGCAATTTTTACGATATACAAGTTTCACAATATATAAGCTAGCAAAAATTTTGAAAGCAAATGCAAGATAGCTTTCTTGTGTAAGCTCATGATTCTTGCTTCCTATTGCAATGTGCAAATTGCAAGTTTTGCTTTTTGAGATATTCAAGATAGTGATGTTCAAGAAGACAATTTTTCTTCTTGAAATAAGCAAGTTAGCAATCTTTGCTTCTTAAAATAGGCAAGCTAGCAATCAAGTTTTTTTTCATCTTTTGTACAAGCTAGCTATCTCCCCCTTTGTCATTGTCAACAAGGGAAAAACCCTTTACATCAATTTCTAAATCATGACAAAGGTAAGTAATCATTCTTATTTGTGCATCATTATAGTTTCAATGCACAAATTCATTAACATTACATTTCAAAAAATTTATGCATGATACCAAAAAATCAATCATCATCATGAGCATATCAAACATGATATTCAAGCATCCATGATATATCATTTTGGCAGCATGATCATAGATATTCAAACGATGGTATCTAGAATTCATTACATCCCATAAGGAATATCATAAGTGTTTCATGTATCCATATTATCACATGAAGCATATTATCATTTTTAAGATTCATAACATGAATAACGTTATTACTATTTCATCAAAATCAGTTTCGAGATTCACATAATATCATGAAATCATTAATCTCGATAAAATGGGAAAAATATTTTCTTTTTAAGTGATTCTTTTAACACATCATAAAAAAGAAAAACTCATTCATAATTCAAGTGATTTACAAGATATCATAAATGAATTTATCACTTGTATTTCACCAAAATCGAGAACTCTTAGAGATAGAAAATGATTGAAGCATTTAATCTGATTGAAGAATGATTCATATTTAAAGTGTAGCATTTGTCAAATCTGAAATCATCAAGTATAACTTCAATATTTTCATTGCAACATTAAGCAAGGTTTCATTGAATATAATTTTGAATGATTCTTATAAATGCCTAAAACTTCTTTAGTTTTAATTTATGATTGACTTTATAATAGCATGCTCAAATTTTTATGTCAAAACCATACATTATCTTTAATAAACAAAGACAATGAAAAATATCAAGCCTTCCAGACAAAAGCCATGTATCGTCATTGAAAAGCAACATGAAAATCATCAAAATATACATTCTGGCTTCTCAAGCACATAAATAAGATTAATCTCACTAGGTGTAAGATCATTAGATTTCTATCTTGCATTTACATAAGACATGCAATTTTCATTATCATTTTCAAGATTACAAGCATGATCATATTTTTGCATTTTCATTATTAAAAATATAATTTTCAAGAAAATTTAAAGAGAAAGAAAAATGCATCATGAAAAGCATCATGTAATTTCGAAGTAAATTAGGGGGATTTCGATTACCTCATCATTGTAGGCTATTAAGGCGTAGTTTGCCGCCTTGCTTTTGTTGACTTTCTCTTCTTCGGAGGAGCTCGATTCATCCCAATTTTTGTTCTTCTTCTTGCGTTTAAAGCAAGTAGTTCGATTGCTTTTTAATTTTCGTTTCATTTGTAGTTTAAGTTCACCATCACTTGAGCTTATGCTCAAGTGGTCTTCAAATGTTCTATGTCCCAAATCCTTCCTGTTCTTTGGAAGGTTGGTTTGTTCATCATTGTCCTCATCACTTGAGTCATCGCTCAAGTGGCATTCATTTGTCCAGAGTTCCAAATCCTTCCTGTTCTTTGGAAGGTGGTTCTCAAGTTCTTCACGTGCATTGCACGTCATTTCATATGTGATCAATGAACCAATTAGTTCTTCAAGTGGTAAGTTGTTTAGATTTTTAGCTTCTTGTATTGCAGTTACTTTTGAATCCCACCTTTTAGAAAGAGAACGCAAAATCTTGTTTACGAGTTCAAAATCCGAAAAACATTTTCCAAGAGCTCTTAAACTATTGACGACATCCGTGAAAAGGGTGTACATGTCGCCTATAGTCTCGCTTGGTTGCATTTGAAAAAACTCAAAATCATGCAATAAAAAGTTAACTTTCGAGTGTTTGACTCTACTAGTTCCCTCGTGCGTGATTTCAAGAATTCGCCAAATGTCAAAAGCCGTTTCACACGTAGAAATCCGATTGAACTCATTTTTGTCCAATGCGCAAAATAAGGCATTCATAGCCTTTGCGTTTAAAGAAAAATTCTTCTTCTCCAAAACCGACCATTCGTTCATCGGTTTGGAGGGAAGTTGAAAACCGTTTTCAATGATACTCCATAAGTCTAAATTCGTAGAAATCAAGAAAACTCTCATTCGAGTTTTCCAATAAGTGTAGTCCAATCCGTTAAACAACGGTGGACGAAAGACCGAAAAGCCCTCTTGAAGAGCCATTTCTCTCGGGTGTAAATCCGAAATGAGAAATACCCCGCTCTGATACCAATTGTTAGGATCGATAGCACTAAGAGGGGGGGGGGTGAATTAGTGCAGCGGAAATCTTATATTAATTTAAAAACCAAATGCTGCGTTCGTTCAAAAACTATTATGATGCAAAAGCAAATTCTCAGTTTGTATCTAGGTGCAGTTTGCGTCTAAGCGCAGATTGCGTTTAAGCGCAGTTTTGCATCTAAGCGCAGTTTTGCGTCTAAGCGCAGTTTTGCATCTAAACTTAGATTTACGTCTAAATGCAGATTTACGTCTAAACGCAGATTTACGTCTAAACGCAGATTTACGTCTAAACGCAGTTTTACGTCTAAACGCAGTTTTACATCTAAACGCAGATTTACGTCTAAACGCAGATTTACGTCTAAACTTTGAAACTCGTTTGTATACTTGCAGAAGGCAGTATGCAGTTGAAATCAAGACGTAAACGTGAACTGAAATCTGACGATTGAGCGAGGAAAGCCAATTTACGTCTGAATGCAGTTTTGCGTCTAAATGTTGAAACTCGTTCGTAAAATCATAGAGGACAGATTGCAGTTATCAATAGGATTAAAATGTAAGCGTAAACTGCAAAAACGGCTCGTTCGTAAAAGCACGAAAAACAGTTCTGCAGAATCAAACGTAAACGTAAACTGTACTGTATGAAAACACGAGTTTACGTCTGAATGCAGATTTGGAAGAACAGCACTTAGAATTTGTTCGTGAAAGCGCAGAGAGCAGTAGTGATGAGGGAGGTTTGCAGTAATGATAAAGTGCTCGAAAATAAACGCAAACCAGAGATTTAGAGTGGTTCGGTCAGCCTTGACCTACTCCACTTTTGGCTTCCTCCACCGATGAGGTTGCCGACGTCAACTAGGTGCCTTCCTTCAATGGGCGAAGGCTAACTGCCCTTTTACAGTTTCTCTCCTTTTGACAGGCTCAGGAGACAACCTTTACAGACCTTTCTCTCCTCACTTTACAACTGAAAACTTGAAGAACAGAAGGAGGAGACTTAAAGGATTTACAACACTTTTGAGCTCTTAGAATCACAGAAAAGATCAAGATTTCGGTGTAGGTCTGTATCTTTTCAGTGCTGAATGGGTGGGGTATTTATAGGCCCCAACCCAATTCAAAATTCGAGCTCAAAACGATCAAATCGATCAAATCCCAGAATTCTGGGATCAGGCGGTTGCACCTCTCAACTGGAGAGGTGGCACCGCCTGGCAGAGCTCGAAGACTGAGCTCAGCCGATTGCTCTTCTCTGCCAGAGCTCGAAGACTGAGCTCGATGGTTGCATCACTTGGCAGAGCTCGAAGACTGAGCTTGGTGGATGCATCACCTGGCAGAGCTCGAAATCTGAGCTCGGTGGTTGCATCACCTTGGAGAGCTCGAAACTGAGCTCAGGCTGATGCACCTCTCTACCAGAGCTCGAAGACTGAGCTTGGTGAATCCATCACCTGGCAGAGCTCGAGACTTAGCTCAGGCTGATGCACCTCTCTGCCAGAGCTCGAAGACTGAGCTCGGTGGTTGCATCGCCTGGCAGAGCTCGGAACTTGAGCTCTGGCGGTGCAACCTCTTTGCTGGAGCGGTTGCACCTCCCAGCCTTGCAACCCTGGCGGTTGCACCTCCTGGCTGGGGCGGTTGCACCTCCCAGCCTTGCAACCCTGGCGGTTGCACCTCCTGGCTGGGGCGGTTGCACCTCTCAACCCCACAGCCCAGGCGGTTGCACCTCCTGGCTGGGGCGGTTGCACCTCCTGGTGCAATCAGGGTCCGAATGGTTCACTCCATTCGACCCACTTTGAATCTTTTCAGGGGCCCAATTGCCCCAAGATTAAGCTAATGGGATCACCTCCCATTTTCATGCTTAATCATCGTGCTAACTACGAATATCTCTAAGACAACTTCTGCAGCTTTGCTCCGATGCGTCAATCGCTTCTTCCGGCGAGTTTCCGGCCAACTTCCGTCGATCAACCGATAACCTTCGGTGATCCTTCTGCGGACATCCGGCATACTCCTGGACTTTGCGACGATCCACTTGGCGAGTTCCGACGAGCTTCGCTTGGCAAGCTTCTGGACTTCTCGGATCTGTTCTCTCTGAACCTCCGACGACCGTCCGAACTTCCGTCGAACTCTCGAACTCCCAACGTGATCCTGATCTTGACTCCGGCGCAACACCTGCTGCTTGTCTTACTCTTATCGTAGTTAATCCTGCACAACAAAAACAAAACTTCGATCGAGACAATTAATCCTAAGCAATTAACCAAGTTGTCCGACATGTCATTGGTCTCTCGACGCTTCGTCCGATTCTTCGGCGCATCGTCCTCTCCTGCAGCCTATTGCCCAATCGGCCAGTTGACTCCGCAACTCCGATATCCTTGGTACAATACCTGCTCTTCTTGGCCGAATGCCCGAGTCCACGGCCCGAAGCCTTCTGTCGATACGCCGACCGATCCACCGGCCCGACGTCCAATCTTCTGACATGTTCCTTCGGCACAACATGATTTTCCTGCTTTAATTGTCTCATCCTGATCGAAGCATCCTGCGTCACTCAAAACGCAGATTAAATCATAAACATATATCAAGTAGTTTCATCATCAAAATACGAGATTCAACACCTTAAACATAACGAAGAAGATGCGGAAGAAGAGCCACAATCGATCGACGTTACAGTACACACACTAGCTGGCTACTCAAACCCGCAAACGATGAAAGGGAGACTTCTTATGATTGAACCAATAGAAGAAGAGGTCATTAAACATTCAGAAGAGAACCTTAAACATAAAGAAGATGCAGAAGAAGATCCACAACCGACTAACGTTATAGTACACGCACTAGCTGGCTACTCAAACCCGCAAACGATGAAAGTTGAATGCCTTCTCAAACAACAACCGATCACTGTTATCATCGACACGGGCAATACTACTAACTTCCTAAATAGTAAGCTTGCTGTTCGGATAGCATTACCTATCAAGAATCACTGCAGGTTTGATGTTAAGGTCACTGACGGACGGATTTTGAATTGTGATCGTAAGAGCCCACAGGAGAAACTATTGCTGCAGGACCAAGAGATAATTGCATATTTCTTCCTTCTCCCTCTTAACAATCATGAGGCCATGCTCAGAATTAAATGGTTGATGACATTAGGTGATATTTCCTAGAATTTTATGAAACTAATTATGAAATTTTATAGTAAGGAGAAACAAGTGATATTGCACGGGAAACGTGGGGGCGACATAACAACGATTTGCACACAACAAATGGAGAATGTTTTGCATAAAGTATGCAGCGGCTTTTTGGTACGACTTAAGCAGCAAACTAAGGGAGAGCTAATAGAATTTGAAGATCCAAATCTACTTCCTTTGCTTACTGAATTTTCAAATATATTTGACGAACCGCGCAACCTACCTCTTACCCGTCGGCATGATCATTATATAACGATTCTTCCAAGTAAATCTTCAGCAAATACTTGGCCATATCAGTATCTACATCTCTAGAAGGATGAAATAGAAAGGATTGTAAAAAATATGCTCGAAACAGGAGTTATTCGGCCAAGTTGCAACCTCTACTCTTCATCGGTGCTACTTGTACACAAGAAGGACGAAACATGACGAATATGCGTTAATTACCGAGCTCTCAATGACATAACCATCAAGGATAAATACCCTATTCCAGTAGTAGATGAATTGCTAGATGAAAGGGAGCATAAATCTTCACAAAGATGGACCTTCGATCCAGGTATTATCAAATACGAGTGTACGAAGAAGTCATACCGAAAACCGCCTTTCGAACACACAATGGCCACTACGAATTTTTACTTTCTTCAACAAAAGGTGGAATATCTTGGGCATATCATATTAGAGGAAGGTGTGATGGTGGACCCCTTCAAAATTGAAGCAATGCAAAATTGGCTGACCCGGAGAAACATAAAATTGCTACATGGCTTTTTGGGTTTAACAGGCTACTACCGCAAGTTCATGAAAAACTATGGAAAGATCAATGCACCACTTACTTCCTTATTGGAAAAAGATATCTTCCAATGGTTGGACAGAGCCTCCGCTTCCTTCGACAAATTTAAGGCGGCCATGATGACGACGCCGGTGCTAACACTACCAGATTTCAACCGACCCTTCATTATTGAGGCTGACACATCTGGAGTCGGAATTGGAGCCATTCTCATGCAAGATGGTCGACCACTCGCATACACTAGCAAGACATTATCTCCCTCCCATCAAAATAAGTTAATATATGATAAGGAGATGCTTGCCATTGTGCGTGCAACAACGAGGTGGAGACCCTCCTTGATTGGTCGACGATTTCAAATTAAAACCGACCATAAAAGCCTCAAGTACTTTTTGGAGCAAAAGATATCATCCCCTGAGCAGCAAAAATGGGTAACAAAACTTCTTAGATTTAATTATGAAATAACTTACAAAAAGGGGAAAGAGAATATTCTTGCAGATGCGCTTTCGCAGCTACCCGAGCAAGCTGAAGTTTCGGCTATTTTACTTCCGACCTGCAACTTCCTTAAGGATATTAAGATAGAATGGCAGGAAGATTCAGAGACTAGTAAGATTATAAAAAAATTTGGAGGAAGCACCAAGCTTCGTGGCTTATTACAATTGGGACTCAAAAGAATTACACTATAAGGGATGCATTATGCTTGTGACAAATTCTACTTGCATCGTCAGAAACAGATTTTGGACAAAGTTATTCCATATGCAGGGTATTAAATTGAAAAGGAGTACAACATATTACCCAATAATTGATGGCCAGACGAAAGTTGTAAATAGGTGCTTGGAGACAGCCCAAAGCCACCCACCAAATAAGACTACCCAAGGGGAACTCCAGACCTAGCCAAGTGCCACTATTGATCGACGGATCGTGACTCCACGATGACAACCCACTAATGAAGTGCTAATACAATGGGCGAACCAACCAATAGAAGATGCCACTTGGGAGAACTATGACGACTTGAAGATCAAATTCCCAGAATTCATGAATCATCAGCCTTGAGGACAAGGCCGATTTGAAGAGGGCGGGTCTGTTAGGACTCTAGCTTGGAGAGTCCTAATTGAGAGGGACATTCATGTAGGAGGTTTTTTCTTAGAAAAGAATTAGGAGTTGTAAGGGAATAGGAGTCTTGAGTAGGAGTCCTATTAGGAGTTGGTTAGAAGTAAGAGTCTTAAGTAGGAATCCTATTAGGAGTTAAGGTTTAGAAGCCCTATAAATAGCCATGTATTCCTTCTCTTTTCTTAAGCAATAGATGAATCTTTTCTGCAGCCTTTGAGCAGCAACTTGGAGGGAGGAACCCCTATAGAGTTCCAAGGAGGCCGATCCCCTAAAGAGATCAACCCCAAGTTTAGAATCTGCAAGGGTTCTAACAGCTTAACCTCCTTCACCCTCTCCTAGAGATCTGTAAGGATTTAGGGATATACGATCTCCCTAGGTATTTTGCCGATTTTGCACACCAATCTTCGCACGATGATGAACATCTTTTTGGGATATTGGGGATTTTATTTTTCTGTTCTTCCGCTGCGCATGTGATGTCATCCCCAAGATTTCCCAATAGTACTGCCAAAACTTGGTAAACTTGGGATGAGACTCTTTTAGGCTCCAAGTTTAAATCCACTTGAGGCCTATAAATATCCCTCTCATCCCTGATTAAATTACACAAGAATTGAGAGCAAAAAAGTAGAAAAACGCAATTGTAATCTTGTGAAAACTTCTCTTAAAAGCTCTAAGTGTTAGTGTAGTTTAAGAGAGGAGTAAGTGAGGGTTGTAATTTACCTTTATTACAAAATGTCTTCCTTACTTTGCTTTCACTACACTTACGAACAAGCATTGAATTTCAAGTTATCTTCCGAGTTTGATTTTTATCATACGAAAGATTTTCAAACCAACGTGATTTTATCCGCTACACTAATTCACCCCCCTCCTCTTAGTACCGACTCATTCCTAACAAGTCCTACTACGGACTCAACTCAATACCGACAAGTACTTGGCTCCTTACAGTACTTGGCTCTTATCCATCTAGATATCTCATTTATAATCAATAAATTATCATAATTCATGCATTGGTCTACAATCAAACAAATTTTACGGTATCTTAAGGGGATCCTCAATCATGGCATCTTTCTCCATAAACACACCCTCCTTTATCTCCATGCCTTTGTTGATATTGATTGAGCATAAAACTTTGATGATAGGACATCCATTTCGGGGTATATTATTTTCCTTGGAGCTAATCCAATCGGTTGGAGTTCTAAAAAATAAAAAACAATCGCACGATATACAACTAAAGTTGAATACCGTGTCATCGCCACTACTACTACTGAGCTCAATTGGGTCATAAATCTACTCAAGGAACTCAACGTCAACTCTATCTCTCCTCCTACAATATATCGTGATAATATTGGAGCTATCTACCTATGTGTCAATTTGGTGTTTCATTCATACATGAAACATATTGTCATCGACTTTTGCTTTGTGTGAGTTCAAGTTGTCAGACATCAACTACATGTTTCTTACGTAGCTAATCAACTAACAGACTCACTCACAAAGTCTCTCGCCTGCTGACTATTTTTGTTATATCGGTCCAAGATTAACATTCTTGATATGAGCTTAATATTACTAGGGCATAATAGTATACAAGATTTCCTTAATTGTACGAAGAAATCTTGCTGGACGATCGAAGAAAATTCGTCCATCCCACATGTATAAATAAGACATTATACTGTATATTTTTTTATCAATATAATTCAAACTCATCAAAAATAGTGTCACTAAAGAGAATAATTTTTGAAAAAAATAAAAAAATATTCAAAAATTTACCCAACAACTTTTACCAAGAAAACAACAACAGTTTGGATTCAAATTAGTGAAATAATATTTTTTATAAAGTTGACAACCAGATTAAACAAGACAACGAACCAATCAAATATTGAGCTGTGTGGAACAAGCAAGAAGACAGAAACAAACCCCTCCTGTTTCACATCCTGGATAATTCTGGAAGAAGCTACATACAGAGACGGCTAGAAGAAACCGATCATCATATTAATATATGGTTTATGGTGAAGATTAGTGCTTTTGGGTCGTCTTTTGGTACTTGTCTTTGATCCAGTGGAATCCTTTGCTGCTACCCTCCTTCGCTTTGTTGAAACCCAACACAGCCACGGCCTTCGTCTTCTCCATGCCGCTCTTCCAGCTTCTGCCACTGCTCTTCTTCTTCTTCTCCAGCACCTGCCCGCCGCTGCCGTGATTGCTGTAGTCCCATTGGTCCGCCCATGACGCCCCGACAGAGCTGCTTTTCTCCATGGAAGGCAGAAGAGGCACGCAAGATGTTGGCTCTGTTGGAAGGGGGATGAAGAAGGCCGCTCGATTTATATGGAGGCACTTGGAAGGGATGTGGAAGGTTCGTTGCCTTGTGCCTCACGTTTGCGATTCGATTGGATGCAAGAAAGAGATCGAAGTGGAGAAGAACCCTTGGGCGTTGACTTCGACCATCCTGCGTTCTCACGCGGTCTGGTCCATCTTCCTGATTTGACCAAAATTAATAGCCGTCGTTCTTCCAGAAAAGGGGTCGTTCGAGAAGCTTCTCGTGCTTCTTTCGTGGATGGCGGAACGTCACCCAGGCGGCTGACAGGTGCGCAGGCACCGTTCGCTGATCGATTATTCTTCGACGGAGTGGGATTTCTTGTTTTGTCTCTCTTTTATTTTTCTTTCTATCGGTTAAATTTCTATATTTTTTTATCCAGAATATTTATATTTGTATGATAAAGAAAGATGGATTGCGAAGATAGTCTCGGATCCTACCATGAACCTAAATAAACCCTTACGAGGTGGACAGGTGAACCGTCCTGTAGAAAAAAGATATGCCACCACGGGTAGACACGATGTGTGAACCTTCCAATAGCATAAAAAAAGATGCAAATGAAAAATGTTCATACGTGTGAGATAAAAGAGAGATGAACTAAGAGGATAATTCAGATAAAAAATATAGATGGATAGTCTTAAAGATTGAAAGAGTCGGACTATATATATTAGGTTTGGCTCATAACCTAGTATGTTAAGTTTGGGGTTTGAATCCGTGTCTGACTTGATATATGTTAACCTTGATCAGTTTGGCTCAGGCTCATCATTATTCAAATATTGACTGTTTGTTGGGGATCTTAATACCTTTCCTTTTCATTTTGGGTTTCTTAAATTGTGGTTTTTGTGTTGTTTGATATATATATATATATATATATATATATATATATATATATATATATATATATATATATATATATATATATATATATATATATTTGTTCTGTTTGATGTATAGTAATGATTTTATTTCAATGATTTTCTTAGAAATGTGATATATTGTAGTTTGACAACAAAAGTTTGACAACAAAAGACTCCTACTAGTGGTCTATCTGGCTGATTGTTTGTTTCTTACATTTTGGTTCCAAGGTCAATCTTTTTTCTGTATAATGTTAGTATTTATTAGGGTGATTTCCCAAAAGAATAGTTCCTATTTTTGGGCTTTTCTTGGAAGATGCCTTTATTTCTAGATTTTCCTCTCATCGCCTCCTTTGCCTAATTCCGATATGCTCTTGATTTGATAGTCAGCCATCTATCGTTTTTTCCTTAGTTTCTCTCCTTTTCCCTATTTTAGTTACAATGTGTTTTTTTTACTGTGTTACAAGTATTTTCTTGGTATTGTTGATAATACTGCAACTTAGCATTAAAACACTGTGACTTAATATTCCTGTACCAAGTATAGGAATCATAAGTATTTTTCTAATATTTCTTCGCCAGGATATATAAACAAGGTTCATAAGTATTTTTCTAATATTTTTCAATCTATTTCCCTCGGTCATAGTGTTTTGTAATAGAGTTATATTGTTCTTGAAAATATGCCAAAAACACTATAACCATGTTAAAAAATACTGTATCTAATGTAAAGTCAAATTATTTGAATGTTTATTTTCTTAAATGGAGGATGTTTAAGAAAATGTTCATTTTGAAAATGGTTCTCCATTTATAAATAACATTCAAATAATTGACTGCCATATGACTTACCGTGGGTACAATGTTTTTGACACATTTTTAAAAACACTGGAACTCTATTACAAAACACTCTAACAGAGAGAAATGAACTGAGAAAATGTTAGAAAAATATTTATTAACCTTGCTTATGTATCCTTATGAAAATAATACTTATGATTACTATATTATGTATAGGAATCAATAATCTAAAAAAACTGAAGTATAGTGTTTTTATACTGAGTTATAATATTTTCAGTAATACCAATATTAACATTGTAACACAGTGGAAAAAGGGAAAAAGGAGGGAAGAGGTAAGTAGCTGGTTGTCAAATCAATGGTATATTTAGAATTAGGTAAAACAGGGTGGGCTGCTTGGGAAATTTGAAAAGGTACATCTTCCGGCGAAAGCCCATTAAGGAGAGGATTTTTTTTGGAAAACCATCTTATTTATTACGTCTCTGTCTAAAATCTCTTTTGCAAAATGGGATGATTTGTATGGTTTCTTGTAAGTTTTCCAATGTCGGACCAACAAATTCTTGAATATTGATGTAATTCTCTCAAAATATAGAGCAATTATATGATTTTTTTTTCAGGTTCTAATTGCTTCAAATTAGCATTTGTTTCTAGAACCGTATGCATGTAAAAGTGATAACAATCAAGATCCCCCGTAATAACAACATGTTAAGATCTCGTAAATCTGTTAAGTAAAATTCTCATCTATTGAGAAAAATTTTCCCTTCTAAACATGTATAAATATGGAGTATTGTATATTGTTTCAATCAATACAATATTCTTTTTTTCTATTTCATTTATATCATGGTATCAGAGCTCTCGTCGTAAAGGCCACTTTTAAATATCTCGAAGTAGACCCGTCTCCCCGTCGAACTCCATCAAATCTCAGATCCTTCTCCTACTACCTCATGGACCGTGACTCCATCTCAATCGCTCCCCCCTCCATCGTTGTTCCCATCGTGACCGCACCCGGTGTCGCCATTAGATGCAACGTTTTTCCTTTGAGAAAGATAGTAGCAACAACGACATCTTCCTCCTTATCGGAGTAAACAGTTTTAATTTTAGACTGAAAAAAGTTCTCGACCAATCTTCAAAAGTTAGTAAAGACTATTGAAACTTCAGATTTATGGTGAAGAGGGTATAACCATGTTTGGTGAAATAGTCTACGAAAATAACATAAAATCTGAATTTTTTGTTAAAGGAAGTGATTAGAGCGGAGCCCCAAACATCAATGTAAATAACCTCAAGGAATTTAAAGCAAGATATGGAGGATTTTCCAAAGGAAAGTCTATGACTTTTATTACTTAAATAAGCATCACAATGAGTTATGATGTTATTGGTTATAAGCGTAGGAAGATAATAACAAGAAAGCAATTTTTACTGAATAAAAGTTGAGGGATGACCAAGATAACGATATCACACATCAGTTGGAGCTACGACCGAAGAGTAAGCAGTGGGTTGGGTGATTTGTGGAACTGACGACCACTCGTAAATATTATTTTTATTCTGGTCTCGGACCAAGGATATCCTCGTGCTTAAATCATTAACAATAAAGGAGTTAGGAAAGAATTCAATTGAGGTATGATTCTGTTTGTAGAATTGAGAAACAGAAATGAAGTTTCGTTTGATGCGAGGTGCACACAAAATATCATCTAATAATTAGGAGTTCATTACCGTCACCAATAATGCATCACAATATGACTCGGTTCAGATAGAAAATTGTCAATCTCTTCAAATTGGTCCATAATCTGATTTTGTTCTTTCCCATGTTGATGAAGATGGTGTCATGGCATCCCTAGATTATGATATCGATGAATCACATAATGCTACCATCGATCAGCACGTGTATCCTCCTTGAATCAATGTTCAGTTGAAACTCAATGCTACTGGAGGACCTGACCCGAAACAAGAGAACAAGAGGTTGTTTCTGTTGTCAAAGGAGTGCTGAGCCTGTCCCTTAACCAATTCACACTGCTGTCCGTCATCTCTCATGATTTTATTTAAAGGCTGCTGCATCTTTTCTGTAGTTGCAAGGAATTGTTTATGGCCTTTCATTGGTGAGGGCCTAAGTTTTTATCTTATTATATATAGCCTAAATGAAGTTACACCCTCTCAGCTTTTGCAGATACCGGTTGATGGATTTCCATTAAGTTTGGGCAACTAGCTGGCATAGTGTTATTATCCAAGTATCCCATCGATGCTAATTTGTTTGTGTTCTCGTGTACTGTTTGTTCCCTCTTTTGTCCTTACAGGTGGATGTCTCTTCTTCACCTCAAATCTGCTGCTGCTAAAGCAGTAGTTGAGATGGGTCAGGCATCATGGATATATTGATGTTGGTCTCTCGTGATGTTGCCCCCTGAATCCAATCCCAACAACATTTCGGATGAATTGGTGGGTTGTGGCATTATTTGACTTGTATTGGATCTGGTTGTATTGTATCCAGGGTTTATATCGGCTTCGAATAACGGTTCCGTTCCAATATAACAGACGGGTGACCAATTATGTCGCTCACAAAGTATCTCTTCAGGACGACGGAGATGGGAACAAGTGGCACAAAATTAAGGGAGGTGACGTGGGCGCCACCACCCCTCTCTATAGGTAATGGGACTCATCTTTCCTGTCTGTCTCGATCGGTGTCGACTATTTATTTATTTGGTAGCGTTATCGTCATCCAGCTTCCCCCTTTGTCCCCTTTGCTCGCCATCCTACGCTTATCATTACAGTGAGGACCCCTCCAATGCTTATCATCTTTCTTCCGCTCTTCTTGTTTTGCTCCCAAATCCATTGCCTTTCGAGACTTTCTAAACTACTGTAATGGCATCAGCATCTTCTCCTTCCTCCTCGGGATTCTTCTCGATCTGCCTGCTGCACGCGGTGGCGGCGACGACGTGCGGGGCGCTGATGATGTTCTACCAGAACGAGGCCATGGTGGTGGGGCACGGGCGGGAGACGGCGGCGCGGCTGCTGCAGGGGTCGACCCCCCGCGACCAGCTGCTGATCCAGACCTCCGACTCCTTCGCCGGGCTGTTGCTCTTCGCCATCGGCCTCCTGCTCTTCATGGTGGCCTTCGTGGAGGACCGCGACTTCCAGGCCTTCTTCGCCAAGGGCTGCGCCCTGCTCCATGCCGCCGTTGCCCTCTGGCGCGTCTGCTTCGAGCGCCGCGTCGACTGCCTCGCCCGCGACTGGCCTCGCCAGCTCGTAGGTGACCTCGTCCTTGGCCTTTCCTGGCTTCTCTTCCTCGTCTACTGCTGGAGCGACAAGTACGACTGAGTCCTCCCTTTCAGTGGAATCCTCTCTCTGTTTCCTCCTTCCCTTGCAACCGACAAATTGTATCGGTTTCCATCCCTTTTCGATGAAGTGTCGGCCGATACTCGTTGATCTCTGATTGCTCTGTGCTTTGTGTGTAAAATGACTCTGAATAGTGCAAAATTGTAAATTCTATGAACTCTCATCACCCTTGTCTTTGATCGTGGTTGATGATGTTACTTAATGAAAACGAATAAATCTTATCTCCATTAGAGGCCGATCAATAAATTAATCTAGCATCTTGAATATCTAAAAGATTCAGAATATATATATATATATATATATATATATATATATATATATATATATATATATATATATATATATAATATCACTGTGATCATCACGAGACATCACTCATACATAGAAATCAATGACACTGTGATAATTATCAACGGGGTGAGGTGTCGTCTATTAGTAGGTTTCATCTATTTGGGTCTGTAACTTAGTGTGTTGAACATAGGAGCTTTATGGGCACGAGCGTGAAGCGAACCCCGATCCGTTATCCCCGGCCCTGTCAAAGCCCAACCCAGACTTTTGACCGCTTGGAACCGGGTTCGGGACGGAAATGCTGCTGCCTTTTTCACCACAATTGTCTCTGGAAAGTTCTTCGCGAAGTCGACGATTTCCGATATAAATACATCGATCGCAAAGAAATGCGGCCGTTTCCTCGCCTCCGCTCAACCCCTGTTGGAAGCCGATCTCGAAGACGAAGGTATCTTCCTCCACTTGATGATATCCGATGCGTTTGTTTATCTGTTCTAGCCGCATCAGATGTATTATCCGCTTATAGCCTGTGCTTTTGCTCGATAGATAGCTTGGAATGAGATCATTCTACACGGTTGCTTCTGATTTGCCTACAAATTTTCTTTTAGGGTTACATTGGCTGATCTTTCTGATTTGCCTGCAAATAACTGAAATCAGAATGCACTCTTGATTCCTATTTGCATGTAAGACCAGATCTTGGGATACAACAATCAGATTGGAATGTGATTTTAATACTCGGTTGCTTCTAGTTTGCCTACAAATTTTCTATGAGGGTTACATTGGCTGATCTTTCTTTTCTTCCCAAGCAAAAAAAGAGGAAAAAAAAAGAAAAGAAGGACCAGCCTGCTGATCCTAGTAGCCAAATAACTGCCAGAAGAAATTTGTATTCTTGTTCCCTAATATCGTGTAAGACTAAGATTTGGGGACACAATGATAGATGTAATATATATAATTTTGTGCTTTTAAGCATAACATTCCATCATTATCGTTCTCTAGAATGTAGCAAGGGTGATTTACCTTGTGTTAGTGTTAGCCCAGCAACTACTTTTTAAGTGAATAGTTTCATACCAATTACGATATAGTAGATAGTGGTATCCCAAAATCAGGCCTGGCCCAGCATTGTACAGGGTCCAGATGTGTCGAATACAATTATACCACTATTATCGTCATTCATGTCAGCCTCATCTTTATTTGTAGTGAATATACTAATGTATTTCATATCCCTTCCTTCAAACTTGGTGGTCCTGCCTCACCTCCCAAAGAAATTAAGCCAGAACAAAACTCTTTATGCTAGCACCCTGCATCCTCCACCAAAAAGCTAAAATCGTGTCGCCCCTGGTCCCATAGAATCACATAAGTTTAGAAGAGCTTATCGAAACAAGATGAGCAACCAAGTTCAAACTTTCTCTCTCTCTCTCTCTCTCTCTCTCTCACTCACTCACTCACTCACTCACACTCTCATAGGGATGTCAATAGGATGGGATGGTGACATCCTCATCCCCATCTCGCATCCACCTCATTCTCTATTTAGATGGGCAGGTGGGGAATTGCCATAGGGGGTGCGAGGCCCACGAATTTTTCATATTTTTCTAATTAATCCATTTCATTTTAGGAAAAAGTTAATTAATAATACCAAAATTTATAAAATTAAACACAAGATTAGTTTTGTGATTAAAGTTGGAATGTTAAAGCTATAGCTATTAGGTTCAGATCTTTAATATGTAGATTAATATTAATATTAATATTAATAAATACATTATATATAATATAATAATACAAACGGTATGTAATAAAAAAAGCCTCCCATTCCTGCCTCATTAGGGGCAAGTTCATTCTTCTTTTTTCTTTTTTGCTAATGATTTACACTCACATTGATCAACTTGTGTCAGATTTTTTTTGGGTTGAAATGGTTGGATATTATTTGTATATTTCAATTTATGTATCTATTGCAAATCCTTATATATTGCAATTCTGCAAAAATCTTTTGTTACAAGTTCGGATATGGATGGAACATTGGAGAAAGAGAATTTAATCAGACAATTTGATTAAAATGATCCTGTCAAGTACCCTATTTAAGAGATAGTTAACGGAGTGTTTTATTGTATAGCAGTCCTTGCTAAATACAATGTCCTCAATGATAGATATCCAATTCCAGTATCTATTTTACTAAAAATAAAACTGGGGTAATCTAGACAAAGAGAATTTCGTCGTCAAGTTGTTATATGCTCTGTTGCTTTTAGCAACATGAGCACTTGTATACTGAAGCAATCAATTTTAGTTTCTATTATCAACTTATTCTTTTTCCTAGATTCATAATTTTTACTAATTAAAATTATGAAAATCACGTTCATGCATGCTTGCAGCTTGGATCTTCTGATTTTTACAAAGTTGGATACATAATAATTAAGACATTATGATCTGACGATATGCTTAGAGAGTCTATTACGAATTTAGGGTCGCATAGTTATTCTATATGTATATATCTGCAAGATAGTACTATTGTAGGAACAACCTTTACTTTGGATGCATGCATTGAAATCTTTGTCGTGTCTTTATCAAGCACTGTACTGGTGAGGATATTATTTTAGAAATCATCTCTTTTAGTGATTATAATAATACAAGGTTTGTAACCAAAATTTGGGATCCATTCTCTGAACTTTTTTTTTTTCCATTCTTATCATGTGCTTTGATTTGTGGAACACATTTCCTTGACGGGGTCTGTATTAATTTTTTTTTTTTTGTATAGCTCTTATCTTGTCAAACCTAGAATTACGTTTTCTCTGCCAAGAGAAACATTTGAATAGCTATGGTTATGTGGAACACTTTTGAACCATGATTACCTTTCATGTGCTTTGTGAGCTATCAAAAAGTTGGGAGTATTAGGATCCTATTTAAGTAGTATAAAAAATGTACTTTTATTTATATACCCATCATAATATTAGAATGTGTTAAGTAAACATAATATAAAAATGTCCATAGGAATATAAAATATAGAAATAGATACGCTTCATAAAATGCTTATTTTTTAACCATTTTACGTGAAAGGGGATCTCTATGATACTTTTGAAATATGATATCATTAGATCATGTTTCAATTCTTAACTATATATGAAATTATATAAGAGTTTCATCTCCGTTAGTTCTTGGTCAGTCTATTCTGTGTCGGTTCTGTGTGGTTTGTTCTTTCGAGTTAGACCCCAAAGGACACCTATGATGGTAGAAATGACTATTGACTTTTATAAAACAGGTAGAGGTGACTAGTGACTATTACTTTTATAGGACATTGATTATGTTACTCAACCTATGCAGAAGCTTACTAATTGTTATTGTATCTCCTATCCCTTAATTATAGACCCAATTCCATGTCTTGTTTTCTAAGAATATATTTATGTATTAAATAGAAATTAATACATGATAATTTTAATTAGAAATTAAGTTATAATTTAACCTTGCTTTCATTTTCCCTTATGCTATTTTGTTTAAGGAGATGTTGAAATATAATTAAGAATGGCTTCTCCTCGTGTATTGAAGTATTTCTTGATAGAAATGTGTTATACGCTTAGTCAAATGTCAATCAATATAACTTGCTAACATGCACCCATTGCCTGATTAAAAAATATATATGTATTGTATGATGGGCAATTTAACTAATTTTTTTTAATAATGAGGTTTTACGAAATAATTTGCTCATCTTTGGTTTTTACCATGGCCAATCATTTTATTTAAAATATCAAATATCTAGAATGTCTTTGAAATCAGGTTGACCCTTTTTATTGAACCAAACAATTTGATTTGATCCAAGGGCTAATTGGGTCTAAATCAAATGGATTCAAGTTGGATCCTATAAAGTGGATCGGGTCGAGTTTGAATCAAAAGGCATTGGGGTTATACTAGTTACACCGAATGAGTATAACCCTAATGTAATTGTCGGCTAGCGCTCCTCTCCTTTGCTCCTCTTTCGTGACAAATGACAACAGCATCCTCCCCTCTCTAATGGCATTGAACTCCTTTACTCCTCTTTGGTATTTACGACCGATGATGACATCCTCCCCTCTCCAATGATAGCGAACTCTTCTACTTCTCTTTGGTATTTGTGAATGGTGATAACTCCCCTCTCCAACGATGACGAACTCCTCTACTCCTCTCTTGTATTTGCGAATGGCGAAAACATCCTCCCCTCTCTAGCGACGACAACCTCCTTTGCTCCTTTTTGATGGTGAATGATGATGGAAAACTCCTCTACTTCTCTTTGGTATTTGTAAATGACGACGGTATCCTCCCATCTCTAGCAATGATAAACTTCTCTGCTCCTCTTTGGTGATAAATGACAATAGCAAACTCTTTTGCTTCTCTCTGGTACATGCAAACAGCGACAACATCCTCCCTTCTTTGGCATCAACTTATCTATCGTGATTGCATTGACAACATCATTAAGTGGCGATGATCTCATCTCCTCTCCGACTATAAACGATAGTATCTTTATCAACGACAACATCCTCTTCTGTCTAGCAGCAAACATCTCCTTTTTTAAAAGAAAAGGTGATAATTTTTTTTGAAATTGATTTTTCTCGTAGATTCATTAAGTATGTGTACTAACATTATTAACATTATGAAAGTCCTTAGAGGTTTTGCATGTTTATATGATAAAAATAGTTGACTGTTCACTAATTATTGATATTTATATTTTTGACACCACGTAAGAGTTTTATTAGTTTTTGTTGGTGAATTTTTTATTGTTGAGATGCCAAGATTTTGAGTCTAGATCAATAAGCATAGTGGAGGTATTCAAGAGCACTTTCTAGGATTATCATTAATAGTTTTCTATGTTCATGATGATGTTTGAATCGATTAATTCTTATTTTTAGTTACAATCAAGCGTGAAATTATAAATATAGCTTTCTCTATGAAGAAATAACATTTCTCATGTTTTTGTATTGATAACTTTTCTAAAATACCATTTTATTGATTGTAGAATTATATTAGTGGGTTTACAATTCTTATTTTAATTGATGAAATTGAACAAATACTCGTTGTATATTTTGCCCGGTGAAAATAATTTGTAGAAACTAATCATTTAGAATAGTCAATTTCTCTAACTTTTTTCTTGCATTTACTTAAATTTTGAATATAATATTCTCCATTTATAATATTTAGTTTTGTATATAAATAGAATGATATCATTACGTACATCGTTTCGACTTGGGGGTAAGAAAATAGATCAAATGGGTAATGTAGGTAATATATATATATATATGTATATATATATATATATATATATATATATATATATATATATATATATATATATATATATATATATAATAGTTTAATGATATATATTAATCATTATTAAGTTATACGCAATTAATGCTTCGTTTTTTAAGTCAAAGAAGCCTAAATCACCCATTTCTCCTTCCCATTCTTCATCATCCCCTCTTACGTCACTCCCTCGTTCACCACCCTATGCTTCATCAACTACTGTATCACTTCCTCTATAATATATAATTAATGGTCATTGTTACATCGACAATGTGATGTCGTACGAATTATCTTATATGATGGCCTCTATTCTTATACAAATTGTTTGATAATATGATGGCATGTTGGTAATCTGATTAATGTTATTGTAAATTGCTTCCATGTCGTATTGACAATTTGTTTGGTTTATGAATTGCTTTAATGCTATTGTGAACAAGTGTTTCTATTGTGATTTATGTCATGTTTAATAAAGATATCTTGGATCTAATCTGCGATTGAGTGTAATCCAAGTGAAAATAAGGGAATTATCCTCAAACCTATCTAAAACTATCATAACATGATCTTAAAATGTTTAGTATTATTTTTTATTTTTCTTGATTTTGTCATTAATTATTGAAATATGATTGTTTTTATTGAATTTATAATCAAATGTAACTTGAGTGTAACTCAAGTGTAAATAGGAGAATTGTCCCCAGACCTATTTAAACCTCTCCAAAATTATTATAACATGATCCTAAAATGTTTAGTATCAATTTTTTTTATTTTATATCATTAATTATTGAAATAAGGGAAATTTTATTTTTATTTAGTAACCGAGTGTAACTTCAGTTTAAATAACGAATTATCTCAAAACTTACCCAAACTTCTAGGTTGATATAATAACATCATTTTAACATGTGTGGGATTGAATTTGTGATCGTGAGTGGAACTCGAGTATAATTTTACTTTTTTTTTTAACTTATTGAAACTTCTTTATAACAATCATAACATAATTCTAATATGTTTAGTGTTATTTTTCCTAATTTAATTTTTGGTGATACTATCACCAAGTTTAAGATAAGGACCATCACCCTAGATTAGTAGAACATTAGTCTAGGGTGGTACCATTGCCTATCTAGTGGTACCACCACAAATGGATAATGTTATACTAGGGGTCTGAAGTGAAGCTGTGGTCGAATGTAACTTAAGCTATAATGAATATAATCAATCAAAATTTATTAAAAACTACTATGACATGATTCTAAGTTGATTAGTATTATTATTTTTTTTTATGATTTTAGTGTAATTAATAAAATTTGGCATGCGATGATCTGAACAAAATATATCTCAATAAAAAAATCCTAAAATTTACTATGTAAATATTATTAAAAATAAAAATATAAAAGGATTGTAACATCAATTGTAAAATGGTAACTTTAGATTTGAAATTATCACAAGCTTATAATGTCTTATAATGGTACAGTACAATTATCAAAAATTTATATACACATACTTGTATAGGTATACTATCCTTATCGTAAGTAGTCTATACTTAAATAGCACTCTACATTAGCAAGACTAAACTACAAAGATATGTTCATTTAACACTAAATAATTTTTGTTGTTGTGGTAAATGGTTCACGATGCATTGAACGATAGGCCAATGCAGCAAACACTTTAGTGACACAACAAAGGATAGTGTCGAGGTTTTATTGACACTGCAAATGTTTTATCAATATTATGATAAATCATATAACGATCCAATAAAGTTGCACAAAAACTAAATGAGGATATGACGATGAACTATTGATCACCGAGGCTCTGCATGGTTTTGTTGAAGGCAACAACTACCCGCGGGAATAAGGACGTCAGCGATGGCCACCTCTCGGGACATTGACGATAGCTATGCTATACTTTTGTTGCCCAACTAATCCCCATAGCTCAATAGATGACTTCATTGGCGATGGTGACCATAGACACGAACCAAAAGGAGAATGTCGATGTTGGCGACCACTCATCACCGAGGCTCATGGACATGGTCATGACGACCAACGGGAAGGCAAATGATGACAGTTATGCTACACAGCTCGGTTGCCCCACTAATCGTTGACGTTGAATGCTCAACTGACGACCACAACGATGGCGAATAACAGGAAGGTCAACGTGCTATTGTCATGAAGGCAACGTCCACCTTTTGCATCATTGGTGATGACAATTGAGACCCCCCTTCCTCTCCTCTCAAGCGATAGCCTATTGGCAAGAAGTTGATGGCGAGAACGCCACCACCAACACCATCAGTACGACCCTCTTCTTCTCTTTTCCGATGACACTCACTTGTTGTCGCCTTAGACGACTAAGGCTCGTGCGATCCCTTCTTCTTGTTGGCAACTATGACGGCGACGACGACCGTGATATTGCTGGCTACCACCAACAAGAAGGTTGGCAACGATGACCTTCGATGGTGCTATTGCATTGGTAGAATGGGATAGCGGAGTGATTTGAAAAAAAGAAGAGGATAATCAAGGCCCTAATAAAAATAAATCAAATACTTAAAGTTCTAATTAAACTATAAATTAGGCTTGATTCAAGGCCATCAAATTGGTTCAATCCAAAAAATTATTTTGGTTGAATGGACATCGAGTATTTTTTTTTAAATTTTATAAAGAATATTTTGGTTTTAGAATAAAAAAAACTCCGGCATCAACCACTAAAATCTTACTATTAAGATTTTTCTTTTTTTTGGATAAATTGCCATCGTTTCGTTGTTGTTTTCTGACCGAGTTTTGGAAAAGAGGTGGGTGTGTAGAACAAACCATATAAAGCACACTCCCCTAACTCACCAGACAGAGAAGGTCCTAATCTCCGTTCCAATAATGCTCGGCCAACCAACGTTGAATTGGCAACGACGGACACACGGACGAATTAAAGAATCGGAATGCATTCCACATGGCAGCATTTTGGACATATGCGAAACTGGTGGGGACGGGGGGCTACGTGACGCATCAGAGGTAACTTGTCTGATAGTATCTGGAGCAGATTGTTTGAGAACCTTCATAATTTTATACCTACGAGTCGGGAGACTCCCGGTGATTCTACCTCGTGATTGTTTGAAGAATCTTCTGTACGTGATGCCACCATGTCAAGAATCTTTCGTCCCTTTGATTCCATGTGAATATAAGACCTTTACTAATCTCTATCTTCAACACTAGAAATTTTTTTAATAAAAAAAAAATAAATCTTCATTCATCACCTATTATGGGAGTTGTTGTTTGAAGCTTTAGCAAGATTGTATGTAAAAAATATTGCTTTTATCCAAGATTGAGGCAATACTAATAAATAGCCTACTTGCAAAACACAGTGTGGTCTCACAACATCAAAGAACCTAATTCACAGAATAAAATGTCTTATTGCAAACGACCAGTGGTCTTGCGACAACGAAAATTATCTCCTATACATAAAAAAAATGCCTGCTTGTGGTCTTGCAAACATCATAATACTTGCTAGACATGATAAATACCAACTTGTAAGCAACATGTGGTCTCACAACATCCATCGTCTTACCTTGCCCAAGACCATGATCCTTAGGCCGAGTCCGCAGCGTGCCTCAACTCCTGCAGCTCCTTGAAGTTGAGCCATGGCTTGACCCACACCTTGGCCTCGTCGACCTTCTTCTTCCCTGCATCGACGGCCTCGACGGTCAACTGGTGCAGGGCCCCTTGCAACCACCCGCTCCTTCGCCTTGACCACGCGCACCAAGAACTCCAAGAGAGCAGTCTTCATCAACACACAAAGAGATTTAAGTGCTTTGAATCAACCAACACAATATACATCCCAGGAAAACATGTACAAAGAAAGACCGATTACAAGAAACATAATCTCAAATTTAGGGTTTTTCGATCTCGTGAAAAGATTGAAGTGGAGTACGAAATGAGAAAAAAAAAAACAAAAGGGGGTTTTTTCTTAAAGAAAAGTTATAAAAAAATTCCAGAAAAAACACAATTTTGGGAATCATACAACACTTATAGAAAAGAAAATTATGATCAAATTACTATTTTCCAGAAATAAAAAGAAGTGAAACCACACCAAAAGGGAAAAGGAAAGAAATTTAGAAAATACCTCTTTCTTGTTACGTTCTTCGACGGCAAAGCGGGCGAGCTGCTCGGTCTCGGCGCTGTTAGCAATCCCTTCCACTTCCCTGATCCCTCCGACGATCGCCACCGCGATCTGAGATTATGGAGACGTAGAAAAAGGGCAAGTAACCGAGAGTATGCGAACGAGGGGAGGAGTCGTCGCCATTATAAAAGCGGTCTTCATGGGATTCAATTTCCTAAGCCTTCTTTATCCGGTCGCTTGTTGACCCGGATCCGAATGTTCGATGCGGCAATGATCCGATCACGTAAGCTTGGGGCGATTCGTGAATGTTAGCTCCGGATCTGATTGATTATATAACTTGGATTGAAGTGGATGTTTAACGATCCATTTGCACTTTAGGATCAAATTCATATTGCCACACTGTAGTTATTGTTTATTATGAACATAATGGGTTGAAAATTTTTGTAAATCAAAAGACCATTTGATTGTTGTAATTTTCTTTAATAAATTTCATCTAATATCTTAAGTAATATTTACAATTCATGTATATCTATCTACAAGATACACACACACATATATATATATATATATATATATATATATATATATATATATATATATATTCACAAAATGGATCACAAGTGTTCTAGATTTTTTTTACAAAAATTCTAAAATACTAAGAAAAAGAACCTTCTAGAACTGTAATTTCTCGATAATAATATGAATATTTTGGATCTAAGTAGAAAACTATGATCCAATTTGATCCTACATTGAAAAAGAGAGGAAACTTGAATTTTGAGTCAATGATTCAAATTCAAGCAGATTTCTTTTATAGACCTAATCATGGCAAAAACTATAGATACATATATTTATCATAATCTTAATTATTTCACTTGTTCAAAATATTATATTTTAATTTCCGTCACAGTTAAAAAGATTATTCTAATTAATTAAATATAATTACATTTATTTGGTAATACATAACCATATAGGCTTTGACATAAAACTTCTTAATACCTAATTGTGATACTTAATGAAATTAATAAAACAAGATATCTTAATCTTTATATCTCTATTTATTCTCCTTCAACATTAAAAGGAGTTTCCTCCACAAAGTTATATCTCTTGTTTCCCTAAGGCAGAGAAAAGAAGAAACATATGAGGATATAATTCTATGTTTTTTATTATTTGGTGTGGATGAGCATATACCTTTTCTTCCTCTTTTTTTTTCCCTTCTAATTTCTCTATTTTGGTTATACGCATCCTTTTTTAATTTCGATTTTATTATTCTGATGAATTTTTATTTTGTAATGACATCTTAATCATACTTTGAATCCCATTAAAGATCTTGGGTGCTGTGAGACCATATTATGAACTGTTTATTCCTTTCTAATTTGTCATAAATTGATCAATGTATCGAATTACAAGTCAGTCAAAACAAAATTAATCAGATTCAAAAGCTATGTTTCAATCATCTGGGCTCCTTGGATGTTACTTATTGAAATTATTACTCTTTTTTAGTACTTTCATTCTTGAACATAAGTGTCATTTAATTAGTTTTTTATCTAAACATTTGGGAGCAACGTTTAACTCAAAATTTAGGGTCTACCTCATCTATTTTCCCTTATCAATATATTAGAGGAATTCTATCTAACACAGTTAATTGATGATTATATATATATATATATATATATATATATATATATTTATGTATGTATGTATGTATGTATGTATATATATATATACATATGTATGTATGTATGTATGTATATATATATATGTATGTATGTATATATATATATATGTATGTATATATATATATATATATATGTATGTATATATGTATATATATACATATATACATATATAAATATATACATGCATGTATATACATAGTGAATAATCGCTTCATGTTCATAAATGCAACTATTTTGTTCATATAATCAATGTGGATGAAGTAGTTGGTCTACTGCCATTAAGAATATCTTCTTTAACAAAGTTTGAAATCTTTGAGAAAGAAATGATATGGATAAAACACTAGAGGTAATGCCTTTCTTTATAGCCTATTTGTGTGGTGGTGGCCTTTGAAAATAATCATGTTTATTTTAAAAATGGTTTTAGGGTATTATATTTTGAAATATCAAAATGATCCTTTAGGTATAAAAATGGATCAAGTTTTTCAAAAACCAAAAGAAAAACAACAAGCCATCTCAACTAATTTGTTCAACTATATGAAATTTTTTGTTTATTGAACTCCATATAAAGCAATAACTTTAGTTGTATCAAGATTACTTATAAATTTTAATAAAACCTTTTTTTTACCATCTTCTATCTATTAGTTACATCAAATTTTACCCCCCCAAAAAAAAAAAACAAGCATGCACCAACTAATTTGGGTCAGCTGTATAGAATTTTTTTGATCATTGAATCCTTAGTTATATCAAGAATATTTAAAATTTTAATTTATACGTTTAGTAAAGTACATTTTTGATCTTCTGCTACCTGCCTTTTCTATCAACGTAACTTATAGTCTGGTTTAAACATTTTTATACCAAATTAAGTAATTCTTCCTCATTTTATACCCTATCAAAGTTATATATAATTACTCATAAATAAAAATATTTTTTTATCGAAACATTCATCTAAAAAATTTCTATCTCAACCACATAAACTTTTACAGGAAAAAAGTATTATCCATTTGTATTTAACTTTTTATCTCTCCATGTCCGTCACATATATTATTTTCCTAATTTTGGTTTAGAAACAATTCATTATACGAGTAGAAATAATTTGAAAATGATTTTGAACAAAATTTTCCATTAAATATAATTGATGTTCTAATAAAAAGGTGAATAACTTTAAACCTTTAACTAATGAACTCATAATTAAGCTTAATCAAACATTCAAAAAAATGATCAGAAGAATTAATGTAATTAATTAACAATTAAATTGGTTATCCTTAAATTGTGACTCTGTTTTGGTGCAATTTATATGAACTTCGAAAAAATCTACAATTATATGGTATATAAAAGTTAAGAAAAAAAAGTTTTAAGACTTTAATTTGAAGGGAAATTTTAGAAAGATATAAGTTGAAATTTATAAGTAGTTTGATAGCATTTGATTTTGTTAACCCCAACAACGTTAACAAATGTGATCTCCCCACTCTTTCTAATGAGAGTACAAGTAACTACTTTAGAAAAATATGGTCTAAGAAAATTTTGGAAACACATAATTTTAAAACAAATTCAGATTAAAAAGGTTGTTATATATTATAGATAGTCAAAGGGAATCATTTTGTTAAGAATAAAGATAAGCATATGATTTCATATTTCTTCAATTGAATAACATAAATGAAAAGGGAGAGCAAAATTGGATTACCCCTTCTAAACTAACCTCGTCAACATGTCCAAACTTATCCAAAGGATAATAATGATTCAAAGCTTTTGTCCCAACCAAAGAAACTAAAATTGAGGGTTTTGAAAGGGCTATTAGCTAACAGAAAAAAAATAAATAAATAAATAAAAGCTTATAGTGGACGGTTTCAAGTGTCTACTTCCTTATTCAATTCCACAATAAATCTTACATTAGAAATGAGAGGATGAATGCAATTGTATATAGAATTCAATGAATGTAATTGTATATACAATTCGATGAATTTACTATCATCAATTCAGATCTAAATATTCTCTTTTCATGCTATTCTGAGCTCATCAAGTTATTGGGATAGTTGAGATATTGATAATCATTTTCTTTTTCTCTATCTTTTACCTTTTATAAATCTAACTAACTATTTGATTACACATATTTTATGAAACTTGTCATTATCAAAGTTTGTCAAAAGTTTAATGTTTCATCCATATCTCTCTCTCTCTCTCTCTCTCTTATGATCTTAATTTTTGTACATGTGGCATGCAAACGTTTGGTGTCATTATGTCAATATAAACCATCACATATCACATAGGTCATGGATTAATGTGGGCCCTAGAATCTAAAATATAGAATATACTGTTATCATTAACTTTTGTTAGACTTCATAAATGATTTTTCTTTTCCCCAATTGTCTCATCGCAATTCCTTGTCAACAATATAAGATCATGGTAAACAAAATTTTAACTTCATATTCTTCATTCATGCCTGTAATTCCTTATCAACAATATAATATTATGATAAACAAGACTCTAATTCCATGTTATTGATTCAAATGACATGTTTTTTCTGATTTATCTTAAATATCTGATGTGTATGTACTATTCTTGTAACATATGAAAATGCATCAACTATTTTATTTAGCTTTAAATACATTAAATACATTAAATACATTATCATATTATTTTTCACTTAGAATAATACTGTATTTATGTCAAGGAATAACTCCAATTTTACAAAATGTTACAAGAAATATCTATTAATAAATATGGAAATAAAAACATAATTAATTGCTCAAACTAATCTGCCATATATGGTCATTGATATTCTATGAGAATGAATTTTAGGAATGGTTTCGTTAAAACTTCCATGATTTTTCTTGTCAATAGAAGATTAGTATTAATTAATAGACTCCTTTCGTACAACCATGGTGGGGTAATATTATGATCATAATAATGCATTGCCCTGGTGTAGCTTAAATCATTTTTTTAGCGCAACTTTAGACCAATCATTATTTATAATCACTTGTAATTATAAATTAAATGGCAAAAGACGTTAAAATTTTGTGTGGTCATTCCTACTAGATGGAATTCAACTTATGAATTGTCTAATACAAAATTTTAAATATAAAAAAAATTATTATGTATATTTATTGCAAACAATGTATGACTGACTATTTGTGCAAAAATTCAGAAATTTTAGAAATTTTTAATAATGCTACTTATACATTGTATGGTGTTTATTATCCTATTGTTCATGTATTTTTAGTTGATTCCACTTATTTACCTTGTCGCTTTTGTTTTTTATCCCAATTTTCGAATAGATGGTTTAAACAATTATTTAATTACTTATCATGAAAGTGTAGGATCAGATAGTAATATTAGTGAAAAATAAGAGAAATAAAAAAAAAATAGTCATTATCCTACATGACCACTATATGCCATATTAACCAGACATTCGATGCGGGCAACGATTAATGATTTTATAATTTTATTAATTTTATACCAATTTTTAATATAATTAGACTCATTACATGCATTGAAATACATCAAATTTAAAAATTATCCTTTTTTTTACTTTTTTTTAAAAATATATTTTTAATTTAATCAATGGTTCGAATCAAAACTGGAATTGTCGGTTGTGATTCCGATTCCAAAATCGATCATATGTTGTTCGGTCCTGGTTCACAAAATTTAGGAAGTGGAATCGAGTTTTAAAACCAAGATCAGGTGTAAGCGTTGGACCACAAAAGGTAGGCCAATTCAAGCTGCACCAAACAGGGTTGGATTGACCCATGTCACGAGCTACGCACCACATCGGGTCGAGCTGCAAATCAAGGCGGGTCAAAAACCCAAACCAAGTTAAACACTATGCAAGCCACTAGGTTGGTTAGGTCCAACCAAGTCTGATTGATGATCTAACTCCGATTTTAATTCTGATTTTTTATTTTGTTTTCATAAATATCCTTAGAATTTAAAATAATTCTTATTTTTAAAAATTACAAAATCAACATACTAATGTTCTAATCATGTAGTAAAATTTATTTAAATTAAAACATAATCAAACAAAAATTAAAAGCTGCTTTTATGAATCGAAAGTGTAACAATTCATGTAAAAATATATATAATTCATGAAAATTCTATTTAAAAAGCTAGGAAGTATTTATAAAAAAATGGAGAATAGAATAAAAATGTCAAATCATTAGAACCAAAACTTCTAATCATGATTAAATAAGATTTTCATGTGGACAGATCTAATGTCAAAATTGAAAAATAATTATAAACTGGTTTATGCATCCTTTAATCATGAAAAATATAAAATTTACATGTTACTAAAAAATTGAAAAAGTCCAAGAGCCTATCTCTCTGATAATTGTCTCGTGTCTTTCCACTAGAACTAGCGTCTCACGCTACTATCATGAATAGAGAAGGCTATGGGAAGGGGATCAATAGATTTATGACTTTAGTTATGATAATTTTAAAATTATTGTTAATTAATCAAATCTTATCTATTTTCTAATTTAGAAGATCTAATAATCCAAATCAAATAAAAAAGGGATGAAATATTTCTGATTCCTAATTATTTTTAGAATTATTTGAAATTTAAAATTGTTAGGGGTTTACAGTTGGACTAATTGATTCTGAGTCAAGCTAATCCTAGACATACTAAGCTCTACTAAGATCGAAACCCTAAAGCTATTGCATCGAAGGATCAAGATGGAAGGGGAAAAAGAAACGCACCGATTTCTTGTCGGCGAGGAAGGAGGGGGTAAAGGGCGTCTCTGGCGCGAAGCTGGGTGACGGAGCAACGGAGGGCTTCGCCAAGACGGCCGACGAGCGATCATCCTCCTCCGGGCTTCGCCAAGAAATCATGCAATCCAATTCTCCTGTCAAGAAACGACCAACTGAATCAGAAATATATGCGAAACAATCGTAATTCCCTGGCCTGACCAACTGAAGATCCAGAAAACAACGAAAACAAATAAAGCAAAAGCAAATCGAGATATTGGAAACAGGGAGGGGAAGCCGCTGATTGAAAGGGAGGCGGCCAAGGGGAGGTCGGAAGACGTGATCGATCGTTGTCGAAAGAAAAGCTAGGGTTTCGACGGAAGGGGGGTTGGGTAACGAGCGAAACCCCTCTCTCTCTCTCTCTCTCTCTCTCTCTCTCTCCTAATTTGCGATTGGCTGTGGATGGGCGTAAGGAGGTAATTAAATCGGAATGACGAGGAGAAGATTTTGGATCCGGAATTTTGCCGTGTGTAAATAGCAAGCCGCGTCACGGACCCGTTTTGACTTTGACTCATCAATTGACTCGCCTAATCCCAGGATTGTGTTCAGATTCACCTACTTCGGATCGGATTGAGCCTAAAGAACGAGTGTGAGCGCGAGCGATGGAAGATTGCGCAACCTACGACTCGAGTCACGAATCCACAGTCCAGCTTTCGACTCGAGCAACACTGGAATTGGGTCAAATTACGAGTCCGAGCTCGACGTTGGTGTTTGGGATCGATCTGAAATTATGAGTCCAACGTAGAATTGAAGGAATACATATCAGGATCTTTTTGCCTATCAAGTGTGGGATTAAAATATTACACGAGACATCTTTATCATTTTTTTTCTACAATCCAAATAATTTTTTATTTTTTTTATTATGATTTGAAGCGATATATAATTATAAGACTATGATCACATAAAACTTTCGTTAAAATCATTGGATTAGATTCGAATCACTACGGATCTCATATATAAATATATATCGATAAAATAATATTTTAAAAAAACTTTAGAAGTTGATTATCATGAATTAACATAACATTGTAATTATTAATAAAAATAATTATGCAGATATAGGTTGCCAATTAACATATCTTTCAAAGTTATAGTTGGTTCATTTATAAAAAAATTGAGAAGCATATATCTAACAAAATAGTGTGTATTCATATAATGTATAGTTGGATGAACTCATACCTTACCTTTCAAACTGTTTAGTTGATAACTTGGTTGAGCTCAACTGTAAGTCAGGAACCAACAAAATGTAAATCAACATAGGCTCCAAATTTATGAATCTTCAATTATGATGAAGTTTAAACATAAAAAATCTTGCTTCAACATAATCTCATTTTCTTCTTCTTTTGTTTCCTCCTCATTATTCTTCTTCTACTCCTAAGCATCTTTCATCTTGGGAGCTCTCATCGCCACCTCAATTGGTGCATCTGATTGACTACATTTGCTTCGATCACTTTTCATATATCAAGGTCATTCGGTGTAACACCAAATACGTATCAGAATTAAACTTGATTAAAAGAGAGAATTGAAACCTCTCTTACGATCTCTAAAATAATTATGACCTCTAAAATTTAGTGAGAATGAAGAGGCGAGCTACATCATAATAAAGATTGCTATGAAAGAGAAGATTATAAAAATAATAATCACTTATAAATTAAATAGATTACATATATTAAAGCCATATGAATATAGCCTTAACAATTGAGTTTGTAACTCTTATTACTGGTCTATAAATGGATGAGTTTTGTCATGAAAAAAAGTGAGAAAATAAAAGTATAGAGACTTATTTACAAGAAATAAAAATGTTAGTTTTGCCTCTTGTTTCATCCCTCCATTCTTCCTCTCTAACTCTCTTTATCTTTTTTTTTTTTTTCCTATTAAGGTAGTGTCAAAAACAAAGCAAAATGACTGATAACATGCAACTTCAAATGCTTTGCCTTACAACAGACAACTATGAAGATTAGAGCATCTAGATGAAGGTCTTGTTTGGATCACAAAATATTTGAGAGAGAGACTATGAGGAACCTCCAAAGAGTATCATTCTTACAGTGAGCTAAAGATTCATTGAAAGACATGAGAAAAAAAGATAAGAAGATAACGCTCTTCCTCATCTACCAAGGGTTAGACTAAGGCAACTTTAAAAAAAGTTGCAGCCACAACACCTTAAGATATTTGAGAGATTCTTTAAAACTTTTTTTTTGAAATAGTTGAGAAGGTAAAATTTTTTTTATTTCAATCACTTGAGCTAAATTTGAAATATTACAAATGAATGAATTTGAGATAATTTTGAATTATTTTACAAGAGTTCTTACCATTGTCCATCAATTAAAAAGAAATTGTAAGAATCTAAAAAGTATGTGTGGTCGAAAAAGTACTTCGATCACTATATAAAAAGTTTAACTTTATTATAATCTCTATTAAGAACTAAAGAATTTAGACCAAATAACTATTGATGAACTAATAGGTTCTTTACGAGCACATAAACATATAGTCAATAAAAAGAAACAAGATGTAATGGAATTAATTCTCCAAATAAAACTAACTTTGAAAGAAAAAAATAAACGGTCAAGTGATTGTGATCAACAGGTTGAGAAAGTGGAAGAGGTTGTGTTCATGGTATAGGACATACCATAGAAGGGAAAGGAAGAAATAATAAAAAAGTCAAAGTCTAAAACAAGAACAAGATAGAGAAAATACAAGAGGCCAAAGGTATAATTGTTCCAAAGTTCAATGCCATTCTTGCAAAAAATATGGTCATTATAACCAATGCAATCAAGTTGAAGAAAATATTATATTGAAAAGGAGGAAGATTCTTTTTTATTTCTAGTACATAAAAAAAATATATCGTCATACAATACAAATGGTATTTGGATACTAGTGCTAGCAGTCATATGCATGGTTATAAAATCTATTCATGGAGTTGGATGAAATTATGAATGGATAAGTCTACTTTAGTAACTTCTCAAAAGTAAGTACTGATGAAAGACAAAGGTAACATATTGATCCACCTCAAAGATGAAAGTTATTAATTTTTTTAAATATTTATTATATGTAAGATATGAAGAATAATATTCTTAGTTTGATATTAATATGAAAGACAAACAACTCTTTATTAAAATCAACACAAATCGTTTAATTACTCAAGTAGATATGTCAAAAATAGACTATTTATCTTAATCATAAATCACGATGTGATATAGTGTTTAAAGACTTGTGTAAAGAACTCCTCCTGAATATGATACTTGAGGCTTAGACACTTGAACTTCAAAGATCTCAACATGCTATCAATAAAGAAATGATAAATGATCTTCTCTATATACAACACCTAAGTCAAATATATAAAAGGTGTATTGCTCCAAAATGAAATTTTGCACATGAGATATTTTAGAGTAAAGAAGTCAATTCAACTTATTTATGTTGATGTTTATGACTGTATTGCTCCAATTGGTAAGCAATATTATATTTTAACTTTTATTAATGTTTATACAAAAAAACTTAGTTTATTTTTTGAAAGAAAAAGGGGAAGGTTTTATGCATGTTCAAGAAGTTTAAAACTTTTATGGAGAATGAAAGTAACTTCTCCATCAAAACCATCTACCTTGATTGAGGTGATAAATTCATAACCAAAGCATTTGAAGATTTTTGTGATAAGCATAACATTCTCATAACATCATATTCTCTACAACAAAATAATGTGACAAAGAGAAAGAACTAGACAATTCTTAATATAGTGAGAAGCATGATTAAGACCAAAAATATGTCTAAAAATTTTTGGGCCAAAACAGTGGCTTATGTCGTTTATATCCTAAATCAATGCCTCACATCGAGCTTAGAAAATAAAACTCCATAAGAGATATGGACAAAAAGAAAATTAAAATTTTTATATATTAAGATATTTGGTGCATTGGTTATGCACATGTACCTAATAAAAGAAGAACTAAGTTGGAGGATAAGAGCTCCAAACTCATCTTCATTAGACATGATTAGACATGATGTTAAATCCAAGGTCTACAAATTATTTAATCCTAACAATTCAAAAATTGTTATAAGTAGAGATGTGGAGTTCAATGAAAAATGTGTATGGAATTAAGAGAAAAACATTGAAGAGTTGCATGAAGATGAGCAAAAATATAGTACTTCAAAGAATAAGATGTCTAAGAGATTTATATACGGATACAGATGAATTACATCTTGTTTGTTTTCTTATAGATAATAAACTGCTTCAATATAAAGATGTCATGAAAGACAAAAGGTGAAAGGATACTATGGATGAAGAGATCAATGCTATCATGAGAAACAAAACTTGGGAGCTAGCATCATTGCCTCAAGGACAAAATTTTATTAGTGTGAAATAGGTTTACAAAATCAAGAAAAATACACAAGATCAAGTTGAAAAGTATAAAGATAGATTAGTGGCAAAGGATTACATTCAAAAATTTGACATTGAATATGATGAGTTATTTGTCCTTATTATCCAAATGGAGACTATTAGATTGATTATATTCCTTATGGCACAAAATAATTAATCAATTTATCAAATGAATGTTAAATCTATATTTTTGAATGATTTTCTTGAAGAAAAAGTATATAGAAAATAATTATTGAGTTATATTAAAAAGAGGTATGAAAAGAAAGTTCTTAAGTTAAAAAAAAAAAAAACTTTGTATAGGTTAAAGTAAGCACCTAGAACCTGTAATGCTAAAATTGATGCCTACTTTAAGTTAAGATGGTTATGAACAATATTCTTATGAAAGTATCTTTTGTAAGAAGATAAACAAAACTAGAGATATCTTTTTTTTTTGCTTATATGTAGATGATCTTATCTTTATAAGAAGCAACTCACTTACATTTGAAGAACTCAAATAAATAATAGACCAAGAATTTGAAATGATCAGCATTGGGCTTATATCTTATTTCTTTAGTATTGAAGTTAAATAAAATAAAGAATATATCTTTATTTCATAAGAAGAATATGCAAAAGAGGTTCTTAAAAAATTCAAGATGGAAGATTATAAATCGACTGGCACACCGGTTGAATATGGTATCAAACATTCAAGACATGATGATAGTGATACAATTGATCTAACCTATTTCAAATGCTTAGTAGGAAGCTTGAGATACCTAACTTGCATAAGATCGAATATTCTATATGGAACCGGATTAGTAAGTTAATTTACAGAAGAACTAAAGTTGACACACATGAAGTCTACTAGAAGAATTTTACAATACATGAAAGATACTATAATTTATGGTCTACTATATTTATTTTCTAATGATTTTTGACATATTGGTTATTTTGATAAAGATTGGATTAAAGCTCTAGAAGATAAAAAAAGTACAACTAGCTTTATTTTTTATATAAGTGACAACACTTTCACTTGGTATTGAAGTAATCCATTGTGATGTTATCTAGATGTGTACAACATCATGTATATAACATATTATATGGTAGGGAAGCACTTGAATGAAGCTAAAAAATGTAATCTCTGATGATTGCATTAGCCAAAAAACATATTATTCACAAGATCAAGCTAAAAAATAAATATTAATAACATGTCGATGATTGCATTAGCCAAAAACCTAGTCTTTTAAGAAGGATGTAATCTCTTATAATTTTTCTCTTAACATAAATTAATTACTATAAATAATATATTTTTTTATTATTAACTTTTATGTTTGTCTACTATAGTTAAGGAAATGATTAAATTTGATTTCCTTAATCATATGGATAAGTTAGGAATTCTACTAATCAATTAAATTATTAATTGATTTAATTCCTAATGAGTGATTTGATTTTTAGGAAGTAAATAGTTTATATTCTATTTTTGTGTGTAAACTATAAGAAATAAATATTATATTTCTCTCTTTGTGTGTGAAAGTAAAATAAAAATAAATTAAATTAAAAAAATTAAATTATTACTTACCTTTCAAGGAGATCTTATCCTTTCATATATAAAGAGGACTGATTTTCTCTCATTTCTCACTGAGCCTAACAATAGGAGAATTGAGGAGAGAACTTCCCGAAGAGATTATATCTATGAAAGGATAGCCGAGGAGAGGTAAGATCTTTTGAAATCTTGATGTTAAGATTGTTATAATTTTATGATGCATAATGATGTTTTAATTTTAAATTTTCATGATTAATAAATAATAATAATTAATTTATGATGTTAGAATGATTATTTGATTTATATTGATATCTTTAACTTAAGTGAATTTTAATATTAATTTAATTATTAAATTTCTTTTTTTTTGTGATTAACATAATAGTTTTAATTTATTTAATTATATATAGTTATGTTTTAAGAATTATGCATGAATTTCTATGATGTAATTAGTTTTAAATTTAAGATCATGAATTTAAAAGTTTAATTAATGGATTTGAGTTATTATTTAATAATTTTAATTATTGAAATCTAATTTAATAAGAGGAGTCTAATTGGGGTCTAGCTTGAGTTAGGTTGATCTATCAAATCGAATCAACTCAACCCATATGGTCATGTACGACCTAGCCCAAGTGGCTAAGTACAACTTAGCTCATGTGACTAAGTATGACCAAACTCATGTGGCCAAGTAGGAGTCAGCCCATGTGGCCATGTACGACTCAACCAATGTAGTTATATACGACCCAACCCATGTGGCAATGTATGACTAAACAATGTGGCCAAACATGGGCCAACTTATGCGGCTAGGTACAACCCAATCCATGTGGTCAAATACGACCCCAACTCATATGTCTATGTACGACCAACTCGTAAGCCAAGCATGACCTAATTTAGTGGTAAGGCTTAGCTCAACTTATGAGTGAGATTTAGTTTAGTCTATGAAGTTAAGTTTGTCCAGCTATATAATTAGCATTAGACACATAGTCGCTCCTCTATCTAGCCCGTTGTACCTGAGTTCAACCTATTACTTAGAATAGACATATGCAATGCATGTGACTCATCAAAGACTCAGGTGAGTTTGTTCGATTCGAGCTAACACTATACGGCATAGTCCAATTTCCTCTCATTTTATTAGTTTGAGCTCGTTAATTGACTAAATCAAATAAGTTTAATTGGTTAAAGCCGATTTAGTATGATTTTATATTAACTTGACTAGTTCAAACCTACTTGACTTAATCGAGATCAATCAAATCTAAATTAAACTAGTTTAGGATGATTCCATACTGATTCTATAAGGATTTGAAGTTAGTTCTATTAGGTTAAAATTAAGTTTGATTTAAGTCAATTAAGTTATTCTAATTAGGGTTATAGTTTATCGAGGACCATTGAGAGATTGATGTTTGATGTCTTTATGATTTGATGAATTTAAAAGTTTTATTTGAAGAAATCATTTAAAAATGATTATTGATTTTCTACTTTCTCAAGTTTATGATATTGATATGATTATTATCATGTAGTAGATTAGATGTGACTAAGCTAGTAGTTCATATTGGAAATGCAACATGTGAAAAAATCTATGAGCTTATCATAATGTAAAGCCATAAACGAACATAGTCTAGCCAATTTGTCACATCCTCTCTATATATATATATATATATATATTATCTTTCCACACATTTAGGCCAAATAGATAAACATCATTTTATTCATCATTCATAAATATTTATTATAATTTATTTATTATAATTAATTTATTCATCGAATCATAAATAGAAAAGTAAATAGAGTGATGTTAACTTCAAGAATCATCCAAGTTTCTCTATCTAACAGTAGAGGAAAGTCCGCTCTCTATTGTAATCCGATTTAGTACTAGAGAGAGGCTGCTCTGAAAATCAAAAACAAAGAAAATTCAGCAACGCTGAATAGGAACCCCAAAAGTCAACTCAAAATGTATACATGATCAAAATTCAATCAATCATCCCATTGGCGTATATCAAATACCAAAAGGAGCACTCTTCCAACAGCGGATGGAGAGGTTTTATCCTACGGGATGAGTTTATATTATCCCAACAACGGATTGAGGCAAACTCATATCGCACTCCCAACAGCAGATAGAGTGGTGTCCCACACCCGTCAAAGTGGGGACACGTTCCTCCCAACAGCGGATGGAGGAACCGTCCAACTGCCACGTTTGACGACCCGCTAATCCCCAAAGGGAATCGCCCTACCTGCTTTCGACAAGGAAATAACATAATCTCACACAAGTCATATACATATCGAGATAAAATAACACATTTAAATTTTTTTTTTTTCAAACATCATCAATATCAAATAATATAAATTAGCCCTCAATTGACTTGAACTATAGTTCAATCGATTCAATTGAACTCAATTTACTAGAACCTAACTAAACCGATCTGTAATCCTTATTTAACTGGTCTGGAACCATCCTAGACTAGTATAATTTGGACTAGATTAGGTTTAATTTTGGTTAAACTAACTTGAATAAGTCAATCAATTCGGAATCACCCTGAATTGATCTAGACTAATCAAGCCTAGTTTAGTTCAATTAATGTTTGGGCTCAAATTCAATAATAATATTGGGCTAGACTGGGCCAGCCCATCTATTGGTCATGTACATTATACATAACTGATCATGCATCACACAAAGCTGGCCCAGCCTTGGCCCATGGACTGGTCATGTGTGTCGCATGTGACCGCCCATGATGATTGGAGTGGATTAGCCTACGGGCCAAGGCCTGACCCGTGAGTTGGGCCTGGCCTACGAGTTAGGCCTAGTCTAGTGACTAGGCCTAGCGAGTGGGCTGTGGCCTGACCTATGGGTTGAGTTTGGCTTGTAAGCAATTTCAATCCAAGTAATATCTAATTTTATACCACAATATAAATTCATTAACAATATAAATAAAAATATAATAACACATTAAATGATAGATAATGAGATAAACTTTAATACAAGGAAATAACATCCTGAATAGAAATCATAACACATTAAAAGATAGATTGGGAGATAAGTTTTAATACAAGGAATAATCTTCTAAATTCAAATAAAAATCATGCTTTCAACACATATAAAATTTCAACATATTGTAGTCAAAATATAAATCATTCAAAATAACATATTTTAAATTTTAGATCAAAGAATATCAAACAAGATTTTAGATAACATATTTTAATCTAACAAAATTTTAATCCAAATAAGATTAAAGATGAACTGTAATGCTAGGAAATATCATATAAAACATATAAATTTTTAACATATTTAAATCTATTATAAAAACATTAATCATGGGTCAAAGAATATTATAAAAATTTTAACTGATTACTTTAATATAAATTTTTTGATATTTAAAGAATTGATACATATTTTTCAAACTACAAAACTTTCAACAGAATCAAAATAAAAACTAAAACTTTTATATTCAAGAAAGGTAGGGAAACCTACCTCTCATCAGCAAGATATAACTCCTCGTTCCTCCCGCTGCTAGGCTCGACTAGGTGAGGAACGAAGGAGAGAAATCACTCCCCTTAAATAGGAGAATGTGAGCCTCTATTAAATAAAATATAATTTTATTTTTATATTTATTTAATATAGATTATTTCTATTTAATATACTAACAAATATGATCTCATCTTATTTGGAATGCTTAATAGTTATTTCCTAATTTATATTAACAAATAAGAAAATAGATTAAGATTTCCTAAATTATAATGGCAAGTAAGGAAAACAAAATTTAAATCTCAATCTTAAATATTTGATTTGATTACACAATTTACATCAAGTATAATCTCGCATAATATTTAATCATATTGATTTTTTAATTCATGCGTGAGTGAATAGATGTGTGTAAATGAATGATCATGGATGTTTATATATCCCTACCACGGGCAGGCATGGTGATTCCCTTTAGGGATTAGCGAACTGTTATATATGATGGTTAGACGATTTCTCCCTCCGCTGTTGAGAGGAACATATCCCCACTTTGGCGGGTGAGGGATACCACTCCATCTGCTATTGTGAGTGCGATATGGATTATCTCCGTCCATTGTTGGGAGGAATCCATCATATGGAATATACTACTCTATTTATTATTAGGAGAGTGCACCATCGGGTGATATGTGCTTTTATCATTATGTATGTATTGCAAGTGGATAATGCATCATTTTGTTTATTATGTAAGAAATTATCATCATTTTTCTAATACATAAGTTTGATGATAAATCGATATATTATTTTTTCTTATTGAATTATTGATATGTATTTATATTTCATGAATATTAAAGATTATTTTTATGATTTTTTCGAGGTTCCTACCATGATTGTTGATTTGTTTTTATCTTATATTTATTTTTAAAATAATCTACTATCTAAAGTTTAGATGGAAGAGACTTGTGATCCTACCAAGAAGATATGATTCTTTTTCTAGTTAATAGAATATTTATTATTATAAAAATAAAGATTTGAATTCAATGATGAAAGAAAAAAAAAAGTTTATTATGTAAATTATGGATGATAAAATATTAATTTTCTTTTTATATAAATCTGAGTTGTGACAAACGAAGCAAGCCTATTGATGTTAAGGAGAGGGAAGTTTCATTATCAAATCTGGTGATACGTTACGAATATTTTCATCAAGCCCTTCAATTTGAAGATATTTATCAAAATTAAGGCATCACTTGTAATGTATGATAAAAATGAATTGGGTTTTTGTGAATGTTAAGAGAATTAAACTTAATTAAAATAGAGAATTGAAACTTCTCTCATAATCACATGGGAAAAAATAATTGTAACATCTAGAATTTAATAAGAATGGAGTTGTTACACAATGGTAAAGATCATCATGAAAAAGGAGGTTACGAAGAAATAAACCACTAGTAAATTAAATAGGTTATATATAATAAAAATATATGAATGTAGCCTTAACAATTGAGTATTGATTCTCATCTATGGTCCTATAAATAAATAAGTTTTATCATAAAAAAAGTATAAAAAGAAAAATATAGAGATTTATCTAACAAAAAATAAAATTTTTAGTTTTATGTCTTCTTTCATCCTTAAAATTTTCCTCTCTAACTCTCTTTTCTCTAATATATATATATATATATATATATGTATGTATATATATATATATGTATGTATATATATATATATGTATGTATATATATACATATATGTATGTATATATATATATATATGTATGTATATATATATATGTATGTATATATATATATATATATATATATATATATATATATATATATATATATATATATATATATATATATATATATATATATATATGCTCCCATGTCATCCTCGAGAGTGAACATGATGCTGCTGTTCCAGTGGTACCAGATGATGCATCCTCAAAAGCATTAAAGACAAATTCCTAAATTAAATCAAATTCTTCTTAAATATCAAAATTAAATTATATATATTTATATATTTAACGAATCTAGCTTGAAAAATAAATTGAATTGAAAATTCATATACTTAGTTTAGGTTTAAACTTCATCAAAATTGAAGATTCATAAATTTGGAACCTATGTTGATTTACATTTTGTTGGTTCCTGACTTACAGTTGAGCTCAACCAAGTTATCAACTAAACAGTTTGAAAGGTAAGGTATGAGTTCATCCAACTATACATTGTATGAATACACATTATTTTGTTAGATATATGCTTCTCAATTTGATTATAAATGAACCAACTATAACTTTGGAAGATGTCAATTGGCAACCTATAGATGCATAATTATTTTTATTAATAATTACAATGTTATGTTAATTCATGATAATCAACTTCTCAAGTTTTTTTAAATATTATTTTATCGATATATATTTATATATGAGATCCGTAGTGATTCGAATCTAATCCAAAGATTTTAATGAAGGTTCTATGTGATCATACTCTTATAATTATATATCGCTTCAAATCATAATAAAAAATAATAATAAATAATAATAAATTATTTGGATTGTAGAAAAAAATGATAAAGATGTCTCGTGTAATATTTTAATCCCACACTTGATAGGCAAAAAGATCCTGATATGTATTCCTTCAATTCTACGTTGGACTCATAATTTCAGATCAATCCCAAAAACTAACGTCGAGCTCGGACTCGTAATCTGACCCAATTCCAGTGTTGCGCGAGTCGAAAGCTGGAGTGTGGATTCGTAACTCAAGTCGTAGGTTGCGCAATCTTCCATCGCTCGAACTCACACTCGTTCTTTGGGCTCAATCCGATCCGAAGTAGGTGAATCTGAACACAATCCTGGGATTAGGCGAGTCAATTGACGAGTCAAAAGTCAAAACGGGTCCGTGACGCGGCTTGCTATTTACACACGGCAAAATTCCGGATCCAAAATCTTCTCCTCGTCATTCCGATTTAATTACCTCCCTACGCCCATCCACAGCCAATCGCAAATTAGGAGAGAGAGAGAGAGAGAGAGAGAGAGAGGGGTTTCGCTCGTTACCCAACCCCCTTCCGTCGAAACCCTAGCTTTTCTTTCGACAACGATCGATCACGTCTTCCGACCTCCCCTTGGCTGCCTCCCTTTCAATCAGCGGCTTCACCTCCCTGTTTCCAATATCTCGATCTGCTTTTGCTTTATTTGTTTTCGTTGTTTTCTGGATCTTCAGTTGGTCAGGCCAGGGAATTACGATTGTTTCGCATATATTTCTGATTCAGTTGGTCGTTTCTTGATAGGAGAATTGGATTGCACGATTTCTTCTTGTTTCTTGGTGATTCGTTGGGGGCGGATTCTTTAGAGGGGTTTTGAAGCAGGGTTTGGATCTTCGGGATTCCGTTTTTGTTGGTTTACATGAATCGTAAATAGATTTTGGAGGTATTCATATTAGATAGATAGTATTTGAATGATAGAATTGAAGTTCCGTGAGATGATTTTTGTTGGACTTATGGCTTTAAATTTTTTTAGACTCGATATAGTTGGTGAGAGTTCTACTCAAGTTAACAGGAATCGTTAATAGATTAACCTTAAGAAGATAAAATTATTAATTTAATTAAGGAACAATTTCCCATTCTATTTTCACTCTTTAATATCTTTTACTTACAATCATTTGCTGCATGAATTCTTTTTTCCCTTTCTCAATCGCCCATCGTGTGGCATAGATTGCTGCGTGTATATAAAGAAGGTTCGTGTAAGTGCTTGTGAATGGTTGTCAAGGCATGGCCTGCGTGACCGATTTAGACTTACCTACATTTAAGTATAAATGTTTTAGGATTTTCAAGGATTGAAGAACATCTTGTATACTGTCTAAGTTCGAAATGTGTTGGTATCTATCTATACAAGTTGAGCACTTGTGCAACTTGTAGTATCAATAGCTTTAAGAGCCGCAAGCGCATTCTAAAAAATATGATTTAGAATCCAACTCGTGATTGGGTATGTCATATTCATTTTCTCGCATATCTTGATAGGCATGAAAATAAAAAAGTTAAAGCACTTGGAATGATATTTACTCGTATAGAGATGGATTTATAATGACATTCATGAAATTATGTTGGATAACTAACTAAAATGTTGATGGATAGCTAGATGTAGATAATGCTAAAATGTTGGACTAAAATGATCCGAGTAAAGATAGATTTTATACCGAACCAGTAAGACAGATGGCATGTATCCAAGTCCCTATCCCTTACGTCGAGGGTTTAAACCCTTGCTACGTGCCTTATTCTTGAGGATCTCAATGCCATTTTAGTTATGCGTGCATACCAGCTTCTACTGCTTTCGAAAAATTACAACCTTTTCTCCTCACTAAAGAATTATCCCCTTGTATCATTTCGGCACTGCAATTTGTTAATTTGTTTTGGGAGAATATTCTAATCGGTGAATGATCGAGGACGTGCACATTATTAAGGGTTGCCGAATGATCAAATCGAATTCACTCTCAAACTTCTCCTCGATACAGCACTAATTAAGTTGATGGAATTAAAGAAGAGTTCCATGGTTGGCACACATGCTGCTCTCTCTTTGTGAAGGCGAATGATAGATCAATTGTGACTCTAGGCATCTTTATCAAGTCACAAATACACTCTTCTCCCTATAAAACTAGGAACTATTTATTTCCTCGATCACAATGCATACGGATTTACTTCAAAAATAAATCTCAAATCCGGTTATCGAATAAAAATCAAAGAAGAGGAAATACAAAAAAAAAAACTATCGTCTTTAGAAGAAGAGGAACTCTTGTTAGAATATGTGGCCCTTTTATAATTGAATAAGATATATAATAGAATAACTAATTGGACGATTCCTCGGAGATATCTTGATGGGAGGAAATCTTCTGTGATCTCATCGTAGACCCTCTGCTCTCGCCTATAAAAGGACAAGATCTCTAGGAGATCTCTAGGGGTTGAGGGTGTGTTAGTGTGTTAGAGCGTCATAGGATTAAAGATGGTTGGATTAAAGACGGTGCTTAGCAGATCAACGAGATCTCTGAACATATGACATCAAAAGGTATGCATCGTATTATTAGATCTATTCATTGATTTCAATCCTGGCATATAGGTAAGACGGTTGGATTAAAGACGGTGCTTAGCAGATCAACGAGATCTCTGAACATATGGCATCAAAAGGTATGCATCGTATTATTAGATCTATTCATTGATTTCAATCCTGGCATATAGGTAAGACGGTTGGATTAAAGACGGTGCTTAGCAGATCAACGGGATCTCTGAACATATGGCATCAAAAGGTATGTATCGTATTATTAGATCTATGCATTGATTTCAATCCTGGCATATAGGTTATTTCCGCATTATTGACATAGCATAATTACATATTTTTATGCTTACAATTGGTATCAGAGCCCAGTTTTTTTTTGAAATCATGCATTAGATCTGTAAATTAATTTACGATGCATAATTACCTTTATCTTCCAAGAACTGCTAAGCAGTAATGGTCACCGTCGACCTCGCTGCAAATCTGCGATTATGCCGAGTAGCGTGCGCATCACAGAACCCGTCCCATATGCGGACATCACAGAACCCGTCCCATATGCGGACATCACAGAACCTGTCCCATATGCGGGCATTACAGAACCCGTCCACGTGACGGCATTACAGAACCCGTCCACGTGACGGCATCACATAACCCCGTCCGTGCGACGGCATCACATAACCCCGTCCGTGCGACGACATCACATAACCCCGTCCGTGCGACGGCATCACAGAACCCTGGTCGCACACGGCCAGAATCCGTCCATGCGACCGTCGGCCGCACGTAGGCAGACAGCCCAGGTGGCGGCCATGCGTGAGTTGGTCGTGCACAGGCGGCGGCCGCGTGCTGGCAGTAGCCACCCGCGGGCAGGAACCGCCGCAGCGGCAACGGCCGCGCGTGAGCAGTAGCAGCCCCGCGGCGGTAACGCCGTGGTGGCAGTGGCCGTGCGCAGGCTAGAACGGCCGCTGGCAGCCGCGCACAGGCGATCGCTGGCAGCCGCGAACAGGCGGTAGCCCGCAGCCGTGTACAGGCGGCCAGGCCGCAGGCAGCAGCGGCAGCGCCGCTCGCGCAGTCGGCGACGCGACGATGGCATATTAGGGTTTTGGCATATTTATGTTTTTGCCCCCGAGGCTAGGGTTTAAAAATAAAATTACAGTTTTACCCTTTGCAAATATCGTAATCCCAGTTTATGGTCTGTCAACATATTTACGATTTTGCCCTCGGGTCTAATTTCTGCCAAATTACAGTTCTGCCATTCGCATATTTTCGATTTATATCATATCAAATATTTTCGGTTTTTATCATTATGAAATTGAGAAATTTAGGTTATATTCTCAATTATAAAATTGATAAATATCATTTATTATAATTATGATTAATTTTAATCATGATTATATTTTTTGATTATTTGATTGGATTTAATTTTAATTAAAAAAAAAACTATAAATTATGGTTTATTTTATGGTTTTCTCATATGAATTATTCATTATATATGTGGTAAATAAAATTAAAATCCAATTATTTTTTTTGAAATTTTCATTTATTTATTCACATGTATATGCTTGAAATTATCATATGAGTTTTATTAATGTTCAATAATTATTATTGTTATTTTATTATTGAATTGTTTTACATTATTGTTCAATAATTATTATGGTTATTTATTATTGAACTATTTTGCATTAATATTCAATAATTATTATTGTTTTTTATTATTAAATTATTTTACATTATGTTCAATAATTATTATTGTTATTTTATTATTGAACTGTTTTGCATTATTGTTCAATAATTATTATGGTTATTTATTATTGAACTGTTTTATATTAAATTTCAATAATTATTATTGTTATTTATTATTGAATTGCTTTGTATTAATGTTCAGTAATTGTTATGGTTATTTATTATTGAACTGCTTTACATAAATGTTCAATAATAATTATTATTATTTTATTATTGAACTGCTTAGCAAAATTAAAGAAATATTGATGAATATTATTTGTAATTTATTTTCTTAAGTTTTATCTGACTAGTAGTTTCCAAAGTGGCCTAGGATGATAGACTTTTGTGATATGAATTACAATAAAAGTTTTATCATTTATAGGACATTTTTATTTTATATCATGGCATTAGTCTTGTAGCCACCAAAGTGACCTGGACTAATGACTTATAAAATAATATTAAAGAATTAGTCCTAAATGATATTAAAGAAATAATATTCATAATGACACATATAATTATGAGATTTAGATAATCCCAAAGGAGAATCTAATTCAAATAATTATGTGATGGGGTAGGATGATACTATTTTAGATATCCTTGCAGTTTAGGGTTGTATACCCAAAGGTAACAATATCTATTCCTCAAGGATGGTATCAGTCCTCCAAAAATATTCTTGAGTGAACACTAGATATGTCAATATTTCATCCAAAGGTGTAATATAGATGATATCAATAGTTCATCAATTTTTTTGACAAACTCAAAGCATTAATGTTGTTATATATCTTTTTGTAGTGGTACTTTCGCATATACATTCATATGCTTCAAGTGTCCCTGTACTTTCTGGATCAAATTATTCAGAATGGTTAGAGCATGTGCAATTCACACTGGGTGTATTAGATCTTGATCTAGCATTACTTGTTGAAAAGCCTGCAGACTTGACTGATGAAAGTACTATAGAACAAGTTAATGAAATGAAGGCTTGGGAAAGATCTGATAGGCTTAGTTTAATGTTCATAAGAATGACAATTGCAAATAACATAAAGACTTCATTACCGATTGCAACTAGCGCAAAGGAATATTTAAAGGTTATTGAAGATAGATTTAAATCTGCTGATAAGTCATTGGCTGACACATTGATGAAAGAACTGACTACGGCTCAATATGATGGTACTCGAGGAATTCAGGATCATATCCTCAATATGGCTGATAAAGCTGCAAAACTTAAAACATTAGGCATGAATGTTGATGAATCTTTCCTTGTGCAATTTATTCTCAATTCTCTTCCTTCTCAGTTTGGCCCATTCAAGATTCATTACAATACAAATAAGGATAAGTGGGACTTGAATGAGTTGACTAGCATGTGTGTTCAGGAAGAATTGAGATTAAGGTAGGAAAATTCATATAATGTTATGACGACTACTCAAGGAGGTGGTAATAAGAAAAGAAAGTTGAAGCATCATCCATCAAAGAGATTTGCTAAGTCTGGAAATGTTAAACAGACTAATGAAAAGAAAGCCTTTACTGTAAAGTGCTTCTTTTGTGGCAAGAAAGGACATGTGAAGAATGATTGCATTAAACGCAAGACTTGGTTCGAAAAGAAATGTATTAACTCGACCTTTGTATGTTTCGAATCAAACATTACAGAAGTTCCTTCTAACACTTGGTGGATTGATTCCGGTGCTTCAACTCATGTTACAAATAATATGCAGGGATTCCTTTCAATTCGGAAACCAAAAGAACATGAAAGATTCATCATTATGGGAAATCGTCTTAAAGCGAAAGTGATATCAATGGGAACTTATCGTCTACGCTTAGAGACGGGTCACTTGATGGATCTTGTTACATGTTATGTCCCTACAATTTCTAGAAATTTGATTTCTCTTTCTAGAATTGATGAGTTGGGATATTGTATTTCTTTTGGTAGTGGCAAACTCAGCATATTTTACAATTCAATAAAAGTTGGTTCTGGAATTCTTTGTGATGGTTTGTACAGAATTAATTTGGATCTTGAGTTTGCAAAGACACTAATGACCCTGCAATCAAATGTTGGATTGAAACGTAGTTTCAATAATGAAAGATCTTCTATATTGTGGCATAGACGATTGGGGCATATCTCCAAGGAAAGAATTGAAAGATTAGTGAAGGATAATATTTTGGAACATTTAGACTTCACTGATTTTGATATTTGTATAGATTGCATAAAGGGAAAGCAAACTAAACAAATAAAGAAAAATGCCACAAGAAGTAAAGAACTCCTTGAGATTATTCATACTGATATCTGCGGACCACTCCATATTCCTTGTTTTAGTGGAGAAAAATATTTCATCACATTTATAGATGATCTGTCTAGATATGGCAAAGTTTATCTAATACATGAAAAGTCTCAAGCCATTAATACTCTTGAAGTATACATAAATGAGGTTGAGAGACAATTAGATAGAAAAGTTAAAATTGTCAAATCTGACAGAGGTGGTGAATTTTATGGCAGATATGATGGATCTGGTCAGAATATTGGTCATTTTGCTAGATTCCTAGAACAACGGGGTATTTGTGCTCAATATGCATTATTAGGTGTGCCACAGCAGAACGGTGTTGCTGAAAGGCAAAATCGTACTATGATGGATATGGTTAGGAGCATGATGAGTTATTCCTCTGTACTTGAGTCGATGTGGGGTGAAGCTCTTAGGACAGCTATGTACATCTTGAACAGGGTTCCTAGTAAGTCAGTTTCATCGACTCCATTTCAGTTATGGACTGGTAGGAAGCCCAGTCTGAGACATTTACATATTTGGGGGTGTCCTGCAGAGATAAGAGTATTCAATCCATATGAAAAGAAATTGGATCCAAGAACTATTTCAGGATATTTTATTGGTTATCCAGAAAAATCCAAGGGATACAGATTTTATTGCCCTAATCATAGTATGAGAATAGTAGAATCTGGTAATGCAAAATTCCTAGAAAATGACGAAATCAGTGGGAGTGAAAAATCTCGAAGGATTAATTTTGATATTGAGGAGATTCAGGTTAATTCTCCTATATCATCTCTTGTCCGAGAGATTGTTGTTCCTCAAATCAATGAGAGTATTGACGGGGGTGAATAACAAAATAACATCCAAGAACTCTCACATGATGTTGATGTCGTCGTTGATGATCTTGTAGAACAATCACAATTGGCAGATTTGAGAAGATCTCAAAGGAAAAGGAAACATGCCATTTCTGATGATTATGTTGTATATCTACAAGAATCATATTATGATATAGGAATAAAAAGAGACCCCTTATCGTTTTCACAAGCCATAGAAAGTAACGATTATGAAAAATGGTATGATGCAATGAAAGAAGAGTTAAAATCAATGGTACAGAATGATGTTTGGGATCTCGTTGAATTGCCCAATGATGGTAAAAGAGTCGGTTGTAAATGGGTCTTTAAGACAAAACGTGACTCAACGGGCAATATCGAACGATATAAAGCCAGACTTGTGGCCCAAGATTTTTCTCAGAAGGAAGGCATCGACTATAATGAGACTTTTTCTCCTGTTTCTAAAAAGGACTCATTGAGAATCGTTATGGCATTAGTAGCTCATTATGATCTTGAGTTGCATCAGATGGATGTGAAAACAACATTTCTGAATGGGGATCTAGATGAGGAAATCTATATGGAACAACCCGAAGGATTCATAGAAAAGGGAAAAGAAAATTTGGCTTGTAAACTTAAGAAATCCATTTATGGCCTTAAACAAGTTTCCAGACAATGGTATATAAAGTTTCATAATACCATTACTTCCTTCGGATTTAAGGAAAACACTGTTGATCAGTGTATATACCTGAAGGTAAGTGGGAGCAAGTTTATCATATTGGTCTTATATGTGGATGATATTTTACTTGCCAGTAGTGATCTTGGTTTATTGCACAAAACCAAGATATTTCTCAACAAGAACTTTAAGATGGTTGATATGAATGAGGCATCCTATGTCATTGGCATTGAGATATTCAGGGATAGATCTCAAGGATTATTAGGATTGTCTCAGAAAGGATATATTGATCGTATCTTGGAGAGATTTAATATGCAACTTTGCTCAACCAATAATGTACCTATTACTAAAGGTGAAAAATTCAGTCAAAACCAGTGCCCAAGAAATGACTTAGAAAAGAATCAAATGAAGAATATTCCTTATGGATGCGCAGTTGGAAGTCTACTATATGCTCAAACCTGTAAAAGACCAGATATCAGTTTTGCAGTTGTAATGCTGGGAAGATATCAAAGCAACCCAGGAATGGAACATTAGAAAGCTGCAAAGAAAGTAATGAGATATCTGCTAGTCATAAGTGCCCAGCAAGCCAATCACGTGAGTGATGACACGTGTGACTTGATACAGAATCTTTTTGCTTATTATATTTTGGCGTATATCACTTTATAACTATTGCATAAATGCATATATATTGTGATGTCCTTGGATTTGTGCAATGGGAATCGGATCGTGATGAGATCACGATAATGAGATCGATTCACCTTTAAACACATATCCTAAATAATCCCGGTCATAGGTTACTCGAGAGGGACATCGTGATAACCGGATAGACTGGTGTGCTGTATACCCGTCCATATGATGGATGCAGCTGGTCTCATAGCTGCTCGTGTAGGGACACTAGGGATACAGTACAGGTGCTCATTGGAGAATGAGTTCACTGATTGATCCGCTTACGGAATGCTGGATGGTTGATGATGCCTTATTGTCAGACAACGATTCCGTAGTCCTAGTGGTGTATCTGGTTCTTAGACTTGAGACACCAAGGATGTCCTGTATGAGTGCTCCACTCTTTGATACCAGACTTATAGGTTTGGCTGTTCCCAGATCTAGTACAGCTGGTCATTGGGAGTGGTAGTCGACCTTACGAGGGCTATTGAGTGTCGATAGAGGATCATCCACTCTCGGTATCATGAGAGGAATATCCCATGTGTTCTTGCTCAGACAAATCCCTGGCCAGGGTCATTCGGGTTGAGAGAGAAAGAGTTCTCCGGGAGAATCCGATTAGAGCGAGACTCGAGTAGAAACCGTATGGGTCTGACAGCACCATGCTCGATATACGGTCTCTGGGATATTAGATGGATGAGGGACTATAGGTACATGGTAACTGAGGACAGACAGGTCCAATGGATTGGATTCCCCTGTATCATCTGGGGACTACGGCGTAGTGGCCTAGTACTTCCGTAGTCGATGAGTCGAGTGAATTATTACAGAGATAATAATTCACTGAGTTAGAAGGAGTTCTGACAGGTATGACTCACGGCCAGCTCGATATTGGGCCTAGAGGGTCACACACATATGGTAGGCATTGCGATGAGTAGAGGTTCGGATATGAGATATCCGACGGAGCCCTTGTCTTATTGGATGCAGATCCAATACCCACTAGGGAAAGGACCCATTAGGGTTTTGACACGGGATCTCTATAAATAGGAGGGATTCACAGCCTCATAGGCTAGAGTCTTTGCTTGCCCTTCCTATTCTCCTCTCCCTCTCCACTTCAGAGTAGGCCTGGAGTTTTGAGGAGCGTCGTCGCAACCCTGCTGTGTGGATCACCGCTAGAGAGGAGGACGCTTGACCTCCTTCACCCTCTCCTAAGGATCTGCAAGGAAACAGGGATATACGATCTCCCTAGGTAACACAATCTCTATACGCAGTTTTGTGTTTTTGCGGATTTTGCGCACCAATCTTCGCACGACGATGAACATCTTTTTGGGAATCGGGGATTTTTGTTTTCTTGTTCTTCCGCTGCGCATATGATGTCGCCCCCCCTATGATTTCCCAACAGTGGTATCAGAGCCAGGTTGTTCGTGCGAATGATTGGTTTTGAACTGCGTGTTAGGATCGAGAGCACTAAGAGGGGGGGGGTGAATTAGTGCAGCGGAAATCTTATGTTAATTTAAAAACCAAAAGCTGCGTTCGTTCAAAAACTATTATGATGCAAAAGTAAATTCTCAGTTTGTATCTAGGTGCAGTTTGCGTCTAAGCGCAGATTGCGTTTAAGCATAGTTTTGCGTCTAAGCGCAGTTTTACGTCTAAATGCAGATTTACGTCTAAACGCAGATTTACGTCTAAACGCAGATTTACGTCTAAACGCAGTTTTACGTCTAAACGCAGATTTACGTCTAAACGTAGTTTTACGTCTAAACGCAGATTTACGTCTAAACGCAGATTTACGTCTAAACTTTGAAACTCGTTTGTATACTCGCAGAAGGCAGTATGCAGTTGAAATCAAGACGTAAACGTGAACTGAAATCTGACGATTGAGCGAGGAAAGCCGATTTACGTCTGAATGCAGTTTTGCGTCTAAATGTTGAAACTCGTTTGTAAAATCATAGAGGACAGATTGCAGTTATTAATAGGATTAAAATGTAAGCGTAAACTGCAAAGAAGCTCGTTCGTAAAAGCACGGAAAACAGTTCTGCAGAATCAAACGTAAACGTAAACTGTAATGTATGAAAATACGAATTTACGTCTGAATGCAGATTTGGAAGAACAGCACTTAGAATTTGTTCGTGAAAGCGCAGAGAGCAGTAGTGATGAGGGAGGTTTGCAGTAATGATAAAGTGCTCGAAAATAAACGCAAACCAGAGATTTAGAGTGGTTCGGTCAGCCTTGACCTACTCCACTTTTGGCTTCCTCCACCGATGAGGTTGCCGACGTCAACTAGGTGCCTTCCTTCAATGGGCGAAGGCCAAACTTCCCTCTTACAATTTCTCTCCTTTTGACAGGCTTAGGAGACAACCTTTACAGACCTTTCTCTCCTCACTTTACAATTGAAAACTTGAAGAACAGAAGGAGGAGACTTAAAGGCTTTACAACACTTTTGAGCTCTTAGAATCACAGAAAAGATCAAGATTTCGGTATTGGTCTGTATCTTTTCAGTGCTGAATGGGTGGGGTATTTATAGGCCCCAACCCAATTCAAAATTCGAGCTCAAAACGATCAAATCGATCAAATCCCAGAATTCTGGGATCAGGCGGTTGCACCTCTCAACTGGAGAGGTGGCACCGCCTGGCAGAGCTCGAAGACTGAGCTCAGCCGATTGCTCTTCTCTGCCAGAGCTCGAAGACTGAGCTCGATGGTTGCATCACCTGGCAGAGCTCGAAGACTGAGCTTGGTGGATGCATCACCTGGCAGAGCTCGAAATCTGAGCTCGGTGGTTGCATCACCTGGGAGAGCTCGAAACTGAGCTCAGGCTGATGCACCTCTCTGCCAGAGCTCGAAGACTGAGCTTCGTGAATGCATCACCTGGCAGAGCTCGAGACTTAGCTCAGGCTGATGCACCTCTCTGCCAGAGCTCGAAGACTGAGCTCGGTGGTTGCATCGCCTGGCAGAGCTCGAAACTTGAGCTCTGGCGGTGCAACCTCTTGGCTGGGGCGGTTGCACCTCCCAACCCCACAGCCCAGGCGGTTGCACCTCCTGGCTGGGGCGGTTGCACCTCCCAACCCCACAGCCCAGGCGGTTGCACCTCCTGGCTGGGGCGGTTGCACCTCCCAACCCCACAGCCCAGGCGGTTGCACCTCTTGGCTGGGGCGGTTGCACCTCCTGGTGCAATCTGGGTCCGAATGGTTCACTCCATTCGGCCCACTTTGAATCTTTTCAGGGGCCCAATTGCCCCAAGATTAAGCTAATGGGATCACCTCCCATTTTCATGCTTAATCATCATGCTAACTACGATTAACTCTAAGACAACTTCTGCAGCTTTGCTCCGATGCGTCAATCGCTTCTTCCGGCGAGTTTCCGGCTAACTTCCGTCGATCAACCGATAACCCTCGGTGATCCTTCTGCGGACATCCGGCATACTCCTGGACTTTGCGACGATCCACTTGGCGAGTTCCGACGAGCTTCGCTTGGCAAGCTTCTGGACTTCTCGGATCTGTTCTCTCTGAACCTCCGACGACCGTCCGAACTTCCGTCGAACTCTCGAACTCCCAACGTGATCATGATCTTGACTCCGGCGCAACACCTGCTGCTTGTCTTACTCTTATCGTAGTTAATCCTGCACACTTATCTCAACACATAGATTAGATAACAAATGACAATTGACTTCATCATCAAAATCCGAGATTCAACAATCTCCCCCTTTTTGATGATGACAATCAATTGATAAAGGAGTTGTCCTTAACTCCCCCTATCTATATGCCATAGTTGAGATAAGTCAACCTTGAATTCAAGACCTAAGAATTCAAGTGACGTATTGATAAGTTAGATCAGTTAAACTTATCAATGCTCCCATCATGATGCCCATCATGATGTATCTCTTCAAGAATTATGTCAAGGCATGACATACATCATCAAGTTTGTATGATAGTGTTTGTAACCAATCATCATGTAATCATATAAAGCTACGAAGGACTTTTTACATGATGCTTACATTTGAGATTTTCTAGCAAGTTTGCATTTTCTATAGAATATCAAATCAAGATATGATGCAAACTATAGCACATGTTCACATATCTCTTGGTGATGCAAGGATGGCATAATCATTGTTTATAGCATCACTCAAGTATTTGCAACTATGACATATGATTATGGCAGTTCAGTTATGACATAGTGTTTATCAATTCATATGTTTATCAATTCATATGTTTCTCCCCCTTTGTCATCAACAAAAAGCATGATAGCATTATCAAGCATATAAAGGAAGTCATGACACATATATCTCTTTATTGTTTTTGCTTGACGGAGGAAAGTCATTTTCCAAAGAGTTTTCATAAGAATGTACGGGAACATCACATCGAAAAATGAACTTCTTACATGCATTTGGTTAAAAGTATTTGTCACATATTTTGCAAAATGTTATTTGATCAAGCGTTGTCAAGGCATGTAATAGTAATAACATCCGAAAAATAATTTTAACTAGTTTAAGTATTCGGACACATCAACATTCCTAATTCTCTTCGTATGTAATCAAATTGTTCTTCACATAGGGGTTTTGTGAAGATATCAGCTAGTTGATGTTTGGTATCAATAAACTCTATGGTTACATCATGATTAGTGACATGATCTCGTATAAAGTGATGTCTAATATCAATGTGTTTTGTTCTGGAGTGTTGTATAGGATTTTTAGTTAAGCATATTGCACTCGTGTTATCACATTTAATGGGAATATCTTTAAGATTCACTTTGTAATCTTCTAAAGTGTTTTTCATCCATACAACTTGTGCACAGCATGCACTTGCTGCAATGTATTCAGCTTCGGTTGTTGATAGGGCAACCGAGTTTTGTTTCTTAGATGACCAGGATACGAGGGCATGTCCTAAAAATTGACATGATCCTGATGTGCTTTTTCTGTCTAGTTTACAGCCAGCGAAGTCCGCATCAGCATAAGCTGTTAATTCAAAATTTTCTGATTTTGGGTACCATAATCCTAGATTGGTAGTTCCATTAAGATATCTGAGTATTCTTTTGACTGCTTTGAGATGAGATATCTTAGGGTCTGATTGAAATCTAGCACAAAGTCCTACACTGAACATGATGTCTGGTCTGGTGGCAGTGAGGTAAAGTAAACTTCCTATCATACCCCTATAGGTTTTTTGATCGAAGCTTTCTCCATTCTCATCAATTTCTAACTTAGTGGAGGTGCTCATAGGAGTGTCAATGGCTTTTGAATTATTCATTTTGAACTTCTTTAGCAGACTCACAGCATATTTGGTTTGACTAATAAAGATGCCATTGCTTAGTTGTTTGATTTGTAGGCCTAAGAAGAATGTTAACTCTCCCATTAGACTCATTTCGAATTCATGACTCATAGTTTTCGAAAAGGATTCACAAAGAGATTCATTTGTAGAACCAAAGATAATATCATCAACATAAATCTGAACAATGAGAAAATCATTTTCAAAATTCTTGATAAATAATGTAGTATCAACCTTGCCTTTTATGAAATTATTTTCAATGAGAAAAGAGCTAAGTCTCTCATACCAAGCCCTTGGGGCTTGTTTTAAACCATAGAGAGCTTTAGTTAATCTAAACACATGATTAGGGTAGCCATTGTTTTCAAATCCAGGAGGTTGTTCAACATAAACTTCTTCGGAAATGAAACCATTTAGAAAAGCGCTTTTAACATCCATTTGAAATAACTTAAAATTATTGCAACTAGCGTAGGCAAGGAGCATCCTTATGGCTTCCAATCGAGCCACAGGTGCGAAGGTTTCTTCGTAATCGATACCTTCTTCTTGGTTGAAACCTTTGGCCACTAATCTAGCCTTGTTTCTAACCACGATACCATTTTCATCTTGCTTGTTTCTAAAGACCCATTTAGTACCAATTACTAAATGGTCATTTGGCCTAGGAACAAGCGTCCACACCTTATTTCTCTCAAATTGATTTAATTCATCTTGCATTGCGATAATCCATGAATCATCTTTCATGGCTTCATCAACACATTTGGGTTCAATTTGGGAGAGAAAAGCGGCGTTGGCACAAAAGTTTTTAAAAGAAGATCGTGTTTGAACCCCCTTTGATGTGTCTCCTAGGATTAGCTCCTTAGGATGAGCATCTATATACTTCCAATCCTTGGGTAAGGATGTTTTGGAAGTGGATGCAACCAAGTTGCTAGTTGGAGACGGGGTTTCGTTTAAATTCAAGGAATCAAAATTAACATCATCATCAAGATCATTTTTCTTAATTTCTGAAATCTCATTGAAAACAACATGGATGGATTCTTCAATAATTAAGGTTCTTTTATTGAAGATGCGAAAAGCTTTAGAAACCGAAGAATAACCAAGAAAGATTCCTTCATCAGATTTAGTATCGAATTTTCCTAAGTTATCCTTTTCATTCAAGATAAAACACTTACACCCAAAGACTTTAAAATATGAGACATTGGGTTTTTTGTTATTCCATAACTCATAAGGAGTTTTGGAGAGTAAGGGTCTTACTAGGACTCTATTTAAAATATAACATGCAGTGTTTACAGCTTCGGCCCAAAAATATTTGGGTAGGCTATTTTCATTCAACATGGTTCTTGCCATTTCTTGCAAATTTCGATTTTTTCTTTCTACTACCCCATTTTGTTGAGGATTTCTTGGAGTAGAGAAGTTATGGTTGTATCCATTGAGTTCACAGAATTCTTGGAAGTCATGGTTTTGAAATTCTCCACCGTGATCACTTCTAATTGACGAAATCATAGATTCCTTCTCATTTTGAACAAGTTTACAAAACTTGGTAAAATGTCTAAAGCATTCATTTTTTTGTTTTAAGAAGTAGGTCCATGTATATCTGCTGTAGTCATCAATAATGACAAAGGCGTATTTGCTACCTCCTAGACTTGATGTAGAGATTGGTCCGAACAAGTCCATATGGATCAATTGTAAGGGCCTAGAGGTGCTTATTTGATTCTTAGCTTTGAAGCTACCCCTAATTTGCTTACCTAATTGGCAAGCATCACATACATTATCTTTGATGAACTTGATATGAGGAATTCCTCTTACAAGTTCTCTAGATGATACTTGATTGATTAGTTTCATGCTAGCATGACCTAATCTTCTATGCCATAGCCAAGCATCCTCATTCATAACGGCAAGGCACATTTCATCACATAAGTCATTGATGTCAATAGTGTAAACGTTGTTTTGTTTTAATGCAATCATAGATATATTTTTGTGTGGTTTTTCAATGATGCAGGCATTAGATTCAAATCTTATAATATATCCTTTATCACATAATTGACTAATGCTCAAGAGGTTATGTTTTAGACCATCAACTAGTAAAACATCTTCAATAGAGAGGTTGGATTTGTTACCTATGATTCCTTTGCCAATGATTTTACCCTTGTTGTTGTCTCCGAAGGTGACATATCCTTCGTCTATGCTAGAGAGCATAGAGAATTGAGATGGATCTCCGGTCATATGCCTTGAGCATCCACTATCAAGGTACCATTTCTTGCTCCTAGCTTGCGATTGTTTAGTTTTCTACAAGAAAGAATGATGTTTAGGTACCCATTTGCTTTTGGGTGCCTCATAAATAGATCTACATTTTCTATCATGTTGCATAGAGTTTATCATGGTTCCTTTAGGAACCCAAATTAATTTGTTTGAACTTATTTTCTTGAATGGACAACAATGTGTCTTGTGTCCAGATTTGCAACAAAAGTTGCACCTGGTTTGGTGTTGAACATGTAAGATGGGGCCTTTTACAAAGGTAGTTGGATTTCGGTGAGGACTCCTCACAAATCCAATCCCACTTCTTTTGGGAGCATGACCCTTGTTTGTAAGGATCATGTTTAATGACTTGCTACCAACCTCGAATTTCTTCAAGGTGTCCTTAAGTAGCAAGTTTTCTTTTTGTATAGTTTCTAAATCATGACATTTGATACATGAATTTAAACTATCATGATGTTCGACTTTTAACTTATCAAACTCACAAGTAAGATTATCATGTACCTTTTTTAGCAACTTGTATTTTCTATTTATAACTTTGCATTCATCAAATAAATCATGGAAGGCATTTAATAATTCATCGAAAGATAAATCAGCATCTAATAAATCTGTTACCTCCTCTTCGATAGCCATAAAGGCATAATGAGCAACTTGCTCGGTGTTGGATTCCTCTTCCTCAGATGCGCTCGAATCATCCCATGTTGCTTGGAGCGCCTTCTTCTTTGTTGTTCTTTTCTTGACTTGGGGACAATCACTTTTGTAATGTCCCGGCTTTTTACATTCATAGCAGATCACTTGGTCCTTCTTAGGTTCAAGTTTATTTTTCACATCGTTTTTAAACTTGTTTCTTTTGAAGAACTTCTTAAACTTTCTTGTCAAAAATGCTAAGTCATCATCACAGTCCTCATCACTTGAGTTTTCTCTCAAGTGGCATTCAGAAGTTTTAAGTGCCATATCCTTCCTGTTCTTTGGAAGGATGTCTTCTTGCTCTTCATGAGCTTTGCAGGTCATTTCGTAGGTCATTAATGACCCGATTAGTTCTTCAAGAGGGAAATTTCGCAGATCTTTTGCCTCTTGAATGGCGGTGACTTTAGGATCCCAACTCTTAGGAAGGGATCTTAGTATCTTATTAACAAGCTCAAAATCCGAAAAGCTCTTTCCGAGTCCTTTTAGACCGTTGACGACATCCGTGAAACGGGTAAACATGTCGCCAATGGTTTCACTCGGTTTCATTCGGAAAAGTTCAAAAGTATGCAGCAACAGATTGATTTTTGACTCTTTCACTCTACTTGTGCCCTCGTGGGTCACTTCAAGTGTGTGCCAAATATCAAAAGCAGTTTCGCAAGTAGAAACACGATTAAACTCGTTTTTATCAAGTGCGCAAAATAAGGCATTCATAGCCTTTGCATTAAGAGCGAAAGCCTTTTTCTCCAAATCGTTCCAATCGATCATTGGAAGAGAAGATTTTGAAAATCCATTTTCAACAAGGTTCCATAGTTCAAAATCCATAGAAATAAGAAAGATCCTCATTCGGGTCTTCCAGTACGTGTAGTCCGTTCCACTGAACATGGGTGGACGTGTAATTGAATGCCCCTCTTGGTTTCCGGCGTATGCCATCTCTCTTGGGTTTTAATCCTTTAGAGAGTTAACCTTGCTCTGATACCAATTGTTAGGATCGAGAGCACTAAGAGGGGGGGGGGTGAATTAGTGCAGCGGAAATCTTATGTTAATTTAAAAACCAAAAGCTGCGTTCGTTCAAAAACTATTATGATGCAAAAGTAAATTCTCAGTTTGTATCTAGGTACAGTTTGCGTCTAAGCGCAGATTGCGTTTAAGCGCAGTTTTGCGTCTAAGCGCAGTTTTGCGTCTAAACTCAGATTTACGTCTAAATGCAGATTTACGTCTAAACGCAGATTTACGTCTAAACGCAGATTTACGTCTAAACGCAGTTTTACGTCTAAACGCAGTTTTACGTCTAAACGCAGATTTACGTCTAAACGTAGTTTTACGTCTAAACGCAGATTTACGTCTAAACGCAGATTTACGTCTAAACTTTGAAACTCGTTTGTATACTCGCAGAAGGCAGTATGCAGTTGAAATCAAGACGTAAACGTGAACTGAAATCTGACGATTGAGCGAGGAAAGCCGATTTATGTCTGAATGCAGTTTTGCGTCTAAATGTTGAAACTCGTTTGTAAAATCATAGAGGACAGATTGCAGTTATTAATAGGATTAAAATGTAAGCGTAAACTGCAAAGAAGCTCGTTCGTAAAAGCACGGAAAACAGTTCTGCAGAATCAAACGTAAACGTAAACTGTAATGTATGAAAATACGAATTTACGTCTGAATGCAGATTTGGAAGAACAGCACTTAGAATTTGTTCGTGAAAGCGCAGAGAGCAGTAGTGATGAGGGAGGTTTGCAGTAATGATAAAGTGCTCGAAAATAAACGCAAACCAGAGATTTAGAGTGGTTCGGTCAGCCTTGACCTACTCCACTTTTGGCTTCCTCCACCGATGAGGTTGCCGACGTCAACTAGGTGCCTTCCTTCAATGGGCGAAGGCCAAACTTCCCTCTTACAATTTCTCTCCTTTTGACAGGCTTAGGAGACAACCTTTACAGACCTTTCTCTCCTCACTTTACAATTGAAAACTTGAAGAACAGAAGGAGGAGACTTAAAGGCTTTACAACACTTTTGAGCTCTTAGAATCACAGAAAAGATCAAGATTTCGGTATTGGTCTGTATCTTTTCAGTGCTGAATGGGTGGGGTATTTATAGGCCCCAACCCAATTCAAAATTCGAGCTCAAAACGATCAAATCGATCAAATCCCAGAATTCTGGGATCAGGCGGTTGCACCTCTCAACTGGAGAGGTGGCACCGCCTGGCAGAGCTCGAAGACTGAGCTCAGCCGATTGCTCTTCTCTGCCAGAGCTCGAAGACTGAGCTCGATGGTTGCATCACCTGGCAGAGCTCGAAGACTGAGCTTGGTGGATGCATCACCTGGCAGAGCTCGAAATCTGAGCTCGGTGGTTGCATCACCTGGGAGAGCTCGAAACTGAGCTCAGGCTGATGCACCTCTCTGCCAGAGCTCGAAGACTGAGCTTCGTGAATGCATCACCTGGCAGAGCTCGAGACTTAGCTCAGGCTGATGCACCTCTCTGCCAGAGCTCGAAGACTGAGCTCGGTGGTTGCATCGCTTGGCAGAGCTCGAAACTTGAGCTCTGGCGGTGCAACCTCTTGGCTGGGGCGGTTGCACCTCCCAACCCCACAGCCCAGGCGGTTGCACCTCCTGGCTGGGGCGGTTGCACCTCCCAACCCCACAGCCCAGGCGGTTGCACCTCTTGGCTGGGGCGGTTGCACCTCCTGGTGCAATCTGGGTCCGAATGGTTCACTCCATTCGGCCCACTTTGAATCTTTTCAGGGGCCCAATTGCCCCAAGATTAAGCTAATGGGATCACCTCCCATTTTCATGCTTAATCATCATGCTAACTACGATTAACTCTAAGACAACTTCTGCAGCTTTGCTCCGATGCGTCAATCGCTTCTTCCGGCGAGTTTCCGGCTAACTTCCGTCGATCAACCGATAACCCTCGGTGATCCTTCTGCGGACATCCGGCATACTCCTGGACTTTGCGACGATCCACTTGGCGAGTTCCGACGAGCTTCGCTTGGCAAGCTTCTGGACTTCTCGGATCTGTTCTCTCTGAACCTCCGACGACCGTCCGAACTTCCGTCGAACTCTCGAACTCCCAACGTGATCATGATCTTGACTCCGGCGCAACACCTGCTGCTTGTCTTACTCTTATCGTAGTTAATCCTGCACACTTATCTCAACACATAGATTAGATAACAAATGACAATTGACTTCATCATCAAAATCCGAGATTCAACAATCTCCCCCTTTTTGATGATGACAATCAATTGATAAAGGAGTTGTCCTTAACTCCCCCTATCTATATGCCATAGTTGAGATAAGTCAACCTTGAATTCAAGACCTAAGAATTCAAGTGACGTATTGATAAGTTAGATCAGTTAAACTTATCAATGCTCCCATCATGATGCCCATCATGATGTATCTCTTCAAGAATTATGTCAAGGCATGACATACATCATCAAGTTTGTATGATAGTGTTTGTAACCAATCATCATGTAATCATATAAAGCTACGAAGGACTTTTTACATGATGCTTACATTTGAGATTTTCTAGCAAGTTTGCATTTTCTATAGAATATCAAATCAAGATATGATGCAAACTATAGCACATGTTCACATATCTCTTGGTGATGCAAGGATGGCATAATCATTGTTTATAGCATCACTCAAGTATTTGCAACTATGACATATGATTATGGCAGTTCAGTTATGACATAGTGTTTATCAATTCATATGTTTATCAATTCATATGTTTCTCCCCCTTTGTCATCAACAAAAAGCATGATAGCATTATCAAGCATATAAAGGAAGTCATGACACATATATCTCTTTATTGTTTTTGCTTGACGGAGGAAAGTCATTTTCCAAAGAGTTTTCATAAGAATGTACGGGAACATCACATCGAAAAATGAACTTCTTACATGCATTTGGTTAAAAGTATTTGTCACATATTTTGCAAAATGTTATTTGATCAAGCGTTGTCAAGGCATGTAATAGTAATAACATCCGAAAAATAATTTTAACTAGTTTAAGTATTCGGACACATCAACATTCCTAATTCTCTTCGTATGTAATCAAATTGTTCTTCACATAGGGGTTTTGTGAAGATATCAGCTAGTTGATGTTTGGTATCAATAAACTCTATGGTTACATCATGATTAGTGACATGATCTCGTATAAAGTGATGTCTAATATCAATGTGTTTTGTTCTGGAGTGTTGTATAGGATTTTTAGTTAAGCATATTGCACTCGTGTTATCACATTTAATGGGAATATCTTTAAGATTCACTTTGTAATCTTCTAAAGTGTTTTTCATCCATACAACTTGTGCACAGCATGCACTTGCTGCAATGTATTCAGCTTCGGTTGTTGATAGGGCAACCGAGTTTTGTTTCTTAGATGACCAGGATACGAGGGCATGTCCTAAAAATTGACATGATCCTGATGTGCTTTTTCTGTCTAGTTTACAGCCAGCGAAGTCCGCATCAGCATAAGCTGTTAATTCAAAATTTTCTGATTTTGGGTACCATAATCCTAGATTGGTAGTTCCATTAAGATATCTGAGTATTCTTTTGACTGCTTTGAGATGAGATATCTTAGGGTCTGATTGAAATCTAGCACAAAGTCCTACACTGAACATGATGTCTGGTCTGGTGGCAGTGAGGTAAAGTAAACTTCCTATCATACCCCTATAGGTTTTTTGATCGAAGCTTTCTCCATTCTCATCAATTTCTAACTTAGTGGAGGTGCTCATAGGAGTGTCAATGGCTTTTGAATTATTCATTTTGAACTTCTTTAGCAGACTCACAGCATATTTGGTTTGACTAATAAAGATGCCATTGCTTAGTTGTTTGATTTGTAGGCCTAAGAAGAATGTTAACTCTCCCATTAGACTCATTTCGAATTCATGACTCATAGTTTTCGAAAAGGATTCACAAAGAGATTCATTTGTAGAACCAAAGATAATATCATCAACATAAATCTGAACAATGAGAAAATCATTTTCAAAATTCTTGATAAATAATGTAGTATCAACCTTGCCTTTTATGAAATTATTTTCAATGAGAAAAGAGCTAAGTCTCTCATACCAAGCCCTTGGGGCTTGTTTTAAACCATAGAGAGCTTTAGTTAATCTAAACACATGATTAGGGTAGCCATTGTTTTCAAATCCAGGAGGTTGTTCAACATAAACTTCTTCGGAAATGAAACCATTTAGAAAAGCGCTTTTAACATCCATTTGAAATAACTTAAAATTATTGCAACTAGCGTAGGCAAGGAGCATCCTTATGGCTTCCAATCGAGCCACAGGTGCGAAGGTTTCTTCGTAATCGATACCTTCTTCTTGGTTGAAACCTTTGGCCACTAATCTAGCCTTGTTTCTAACCACGATACCATTTTCATCTTGCTTGTTTCTAAAGACCCATTTAGTACCAATTACTAAATGGTCATTTGGCCTAGGAACAAGCGTCCACACCTTATTTCTCTCAAATTGATTTAATTCATCTTGCATTGCGATAATCCATGAATCATCTTTCATGGCTTCATCAACACATTTGGGTTCAATTTGGGAGAGAAAAGCGGCGTTGGCACAAAAGTTTTTAAAAGAAGATCGTGTTTGAACCCCCTTTGATGTGTCTCCTAGGATTAGCTCCTTAGGATGAGCATCTATATACTTCCAATCCTTGGGTAAGGATGTTTTGGAAGTGGATGCAACCAAGTTGCTAGTTGGAGACGGGGTTTCGTTTAAATTCAAGGAATCAAAATTAACATCATCATCAAGATCATTTTTCTTAATTTCTGAAATCTCATTGAAAACAACATGGATGGATTCTTCAATAATTAAGGTTCTTTTATTGAAGATGCGAAAAGCTTTAGAAACCGAAGAATAACCAAGAAAGATTCCTTCATCAGATTTAGTATCGAATTTTCCTAAGTTATCCTTTTCATTCAAGATAAAACACTTACACCCAAAGACTTTAAAATATGAGACATTGGGTTTTTTGTTATTCCATAACTCATAAGGAGTTTTGGAGAGTAAGGGTCTTACTAGGACTCTATTTAAAATATAACATGCAGTGTTTACAGCTTCGGCCCAAAAATATTTGGGTAGGCTATTTTCATTCAACATGGTTCTTGCCATTTCTTGCAAATTTCGATTTTTTCTTTCTACTACCCCATTTTGTTGAGGATTTCTTGGAGTAGAGAAGTTATGGTTGTATCCATTGAGTTCACAGAATTCTTGGAAGTCATGGTTTTGAAATTCTCCACCGTGATCACTTCTAATTGACGAAATCATAGATTCCTTCTCATTTTGAACAAGTTTACAAAACTTGGTAAAATGTCTAAAGCATTCATTTTTTTGTTTTAAGAAGTAGGTCCATGTATATCTGCTGTAGTCATCAATAATGACAAAGGCGTATTTGCTACCTCCTAGACTTGATGTAGAGATTGGTCCGAACAAGTCCATATGGATCAATTGTAAGGGCCTAGAGGTGCTTATTTGATTCTTAGCTTTGAAGCTACCCCTAATTTGCTTACCTAATTGGCAAGCATCACATACATTATCTTTGATGAACTTGATATGAGGAATTCCTCTTACAAGTTCTCTAGATGATACTTGATTGATTAGTTTCATGCTAGCATGACCTAATCTTCTATGCCATAGCCAAGCATCCTCATTCATAACGGCAAGGCACATTTCATCACATAAGTCATTGATGTCAATAGTGTAAACGTTGTTTTGTTTTAATGCAATCATAGATATATTTTTGTGTGGTTTTTCAATGATGCAGGCATTAGATTCAAATCTTATAATATATCCTTTATCACATAATTGACTAATGCTCAAGAGGTTATGTTTTAGACCATCAACTAGTAAAACATCTTCAATAGAGAGGTTGGATTTGTTACCTATGATTCCTTTGCCAATGATTTTACCCTTGTTGTTGTCTCCGAAGGTGACATATCCTTCGTCTATGCTAGAGAGCATAGAGAATTGAGATGGATCTCCGGTCATATGCCTTGAGCATCCACTATCAAGGTACCATTTCTTGCTCCTAGCTTGCGATTGTTTAGTTTTCTACAAGAAAGAATGATGTTTAGGTACCCATTTGCTTTTGGGTGCCTCATAAATAGATCTACATTTTCTATCATGTTGCATAGAGTTTATCATGGTTCCTTTAGGAACCCAAATTAATTTGTTTGAACTTATTTTCTTGAATGGACAACAATGTGTCTTGTGTCCAGATTTGCAACAAAAGTTGCACCTGGTTTGGTGTTGAACATGTAAGATGGGGCCTTTTACAAAGGTAGTTGGATTTCGGTGAGGACTCCTCACAAATCCAATCCCACTTCTTTTGGGAGCATGACCCTTGTTTGTAAGGATCATGTTTAATGACTTGCTACCAACCTCGAATTTCTTCAAGGTGTCCTTAAGTAGCAAGTTTTCTTTTTGTATAGTTTCTAAATCATGACATTTGATACATGAATTTAAACTATCATGATGTTCGACTTTTAACTTATCAAACTCACAAGTAAGATTATCATGTACCTTTTTTAGCAACTTGTATTTTCTATTTATAACTTTGCATTCATCAAATAAATCATGGAAGGCATTTAATAATTCATCGAAAGATAAATCAGCATCTAATAAATCTGTTACCTCCTCTTCGATAGCCATAAAGGCATAATGAGCAACTTGCTCGGTGTTGGATTCCTCTTCCTCAGATGCGCTCGAATCATCCCATGTTGCTTGGAGCGCCTTCTTCTTTGTTGTTCTTTTCTTGACTTGGGGACAATCACTTTTGTAATGTCCCGGCTTTTTACATTCATAGCAGATCACTTGGTCCTTCTTAGGTTCAAGTTTATTTTTCACATCGTTTTTAAACTTGTTTCTTTTGAAGAACTTCTTAAACTTTCTTGTCAAAAATGCTAAGTCATCATCACAGTCCTCATCACTTGAGTTTTCTCTCAAGTGGCATTCAGAAGTTTTAAGTGCCATATCCTTCCTGTTCTTTGGAAGGATGTCTTCTTGCTCTTCATGAGCTTTGCAGGTCATTTCGTAGGTCATTAATGACCCGATTAGTTCTTCAAGAGGGAAATTTCGCAGATCTTTTGCCTCTTGAATGGCGGTGACTTTAGGATCCCAACTCTTAGGAAGGGATCTTAGTATCTTATTAACAAGCTCAAAATCCGAAAAGCTCTTTCCGAGTCCTTTTAGACCGTTGACGACATCCGTGAAACGGGTAAACATGTCGCCAATGGTTTCACTCGGTTTCATTCGGAAAAGTTCAAAAGTATGCAGCAACAGATTGATTTTTGACTCTTTCACTCTACTTGTGCCCTCGTGGGTCACTTCAAGTGTGTGCCAAATATCAAAAGCAGTTTCGCAAGTAGAAACACGATTAAACTCGTTTTTATCAAGTGCGCAAAATAAGGCATTCATAGCCTTTGCATTAAGAGCGAAAGCCTTTTTCTCCAAATCGTTCCAATCGATCATTGGAAGAGAAGATTTTGAAAATCCATTTTCAACAAGGTTCCATAGTTCAAAATCCATAGAAATAAGAAAGATCCTCATTCGGGTCTTCCAGTACGTGTAGTCCGTTCCACTGAACATGGGTGGACGTGTAATTGAATGCCCCTCTTGGTTTCCGGCGTATGCCATCTCTCTTGGGTTTTAATCCTTTAGAGAGTTAACCTTGCTCTGATACCAATTGTTAGGATCGAGAGCACTAAGAGGGGGGGGGGTGAATTAGTGCAGCGGAAATCTTATGTTAATTTAAAAACCAAAAGCTGCGTTCGTTCAAAAACTATTATGATGCAAAAGTAAATTCTCAGTTTGTATCTAGGTACAGTTTGCGTCTAAGCGCAGATTGCGTTTAAGCGCAGTTTTGCGTCTAAGCGCAGTTTTGCGTCTAAACTCAGATTTACGTCTAAATGCAGATTTACGTCTAAACGCAGATTTACGTCTAAACGCAGATTTACGTCTAAACGCAGTTTTACGTCTAAACGCAGTTTTACGTCTAAACGCAGATTTACGTCTAAACGTAGTTTTACGTCTAAACGCAGATTTACGTCTAAACGCAGATTTACGTCTAAACTTTGAAACTCGTTTGTATACTCGCAGAAGGCAGTATGCAGTTGAAATCAAGACGTAAACGTGAACTGAAATCTGACGATTGAGCGAGGAAAGCCGATTTACGTCTGAATGCAGTTTTGCGTCTAAATGTTGAAACTCGTTTGTAAAATCATAGAGGACAGATTGCAGTTATTAATAGGATTAAAATGTAAGCGTAAACTGCAAAGAAGCTCGTTCGTAAAAGCACGGAAAACAGTTCTGCAGAATCAAACGTAAACGTAAACTGTAATGTATGAAAATACGAATTTACGTCTGAATGCAGATTTGGAAGAACAGCACTTAGAATTTGTTCGTGAAAGCGCAGAGAGCAGTAGTGATGAGGGAGGTTTGCAGTAATGATAAAGTGCTCGAAAATAAACGCAAACCAGAGATTTAGAGTGGTTCGGTCAGCCTTGACCTACTCCACTTTTGGCTTCCTCCACCGATGAGGTTGCCGACGTCAACTAGGTGCCTTCCTTCAATGGGCGAAGGCCAAACTTCCCTCTTACAATTTCTCTCCTTTTGACAGGCTTAGGAGACAACCTTTACAGACCTTTCTCTCCTCACTTTACAATTGAAAACTTGAAGAACAGAAGGAGGAGACTTAAAGGCTTTACAACACTTTTGAGCTCTTAGAATCACAGAAAAGATCAAGATTTCGGTATTGGTCTGTATCTTTTCAGTGCTGAATGGGTGGGGTATTTATAGGCCCCAACCCAATTCAAAATTCGAGCTCAAAACGATCAAATCGATCAAATCCCAGAATTCTGGGATCAGGCGGTTGCACCTCTCAACTGGAGAGGTGGCACCGCCTGGCAGAGCTCGAAGACTGAGCTCAGCCGATTGCTCTTCTCTGCCAGAGCTCGAAGACTGAGCTCGATGGTTGCATCACCTGGCAGAGCTCGAAGACTGAGCTTGGTGGATGCATCACCTGGCAGAGCTCGAAATCTGAGCTCGGTGGTTGCATCACCTGGGAGAGCTCGAAACTGAGCTCAGGCTGATGCACCTCTCTGCCAGAGCTCGAAGACTGAGCTTCGTGAATGCATCACCTGGCAGAGCTCGAGACTTAGCTCAGGCTGATGCACCTCTCTGCCAGAGCTCGAAGACTGAGCTCGGTGGTTGCATCGCCTGGCAGAGCTCGAAACTTGAGCTCTGGCGGTGCAACCTCTTGGCTGGGGCGGTTGCACCTCCCAACCCCACAGCCCAGGCGGTTGCACCTCCTGGCTGGGGCGGTTGCACCTCCCAACCCCACAGCCCAGGCGGTTGCACCTCCTGGCTGGGGCGGTTGCACCTCCCAACCCCACAGCCCAGGCGGTTGCACCTCTTGGCTGGGGCGGTTGCACCTCCTGGTGCAATCTGGGTCCGAATGGTTCACTCCATTCGGCCCACTTTGAATCTTTTCAGGGGCCCAATTGCCCCAAGATTAAGCTAATGGGATCACCTCCCATTTTCATGCTTAATCATCATGCTAACTACGATTAACTCTAAGACAACTTCTGCAGCTTTGCTCCGATGCGTCAATCGCTTCTTCCGGCGAGTTTCCGGCTAACTTCCGTCGATCAACCGATAACCCTCGGTGATCCTTCTGCGGACATCCGGCATACTCCTGGACTTTGCGACGATCCACTTGGCGAGTTCCGACGAGCTTCGCTTGGCAAGCTTCTGGACTTCTCGGATCTGTTCTCTCTGAACCTCCGACGACCGTCCGAACTTCCGTCGAACTCTCGAACTCCCAACGTGATCATGATCTTGACTCCGGCGCAACACCTGCTGCTTGTCTTACTCTTATCGTAGTTAATCCTGCACACTTATCTCAACACATAGATTAGATAACAAATGACAATTGACTTCATCATCAAAATCCGAGATTCAACAATCTCCCCCTTTTTGATGATGACAATCAATTGATAAAGGAGTTGTCCTTAACTCCCCCTATCTATATGCCATAGTTGAGATAAGTCAACCTTGAATTCAAGACCTAAGAATTCAAGTGACGTATTGATAAGTTAGATCAGTTAAACTTATCAATGCTCCCATCATGATGCCCATCATGATGTATCTCTTCAAGAATTATGTCAAGGCATGACATACATCATCAAGTTTGTATGATAGTGTTTGTAACCAATCATCATGTAATCATATAAAGCTACGAAGGACTTTTTACATGATGCTTACATTTGAGATTTTCTAGCAAGTTTGCATTTTCTATAGAATATCAAATCAAGATATGATGCAAACTATAGCACATGTTCACATATCTCTTGGTGATGCAAGGATGGCATAATCATTGTTTATAGCATCACTCAAGTATTTGCAACTATGACATATGATTATGGCAGTTCAGTTATGACATAGTGTTTATCAATTCATATGTTTATCAATTCATATGTTTCTCCCCCTTTGTCATCAACAAAAAGCATGATAGCATTATCAAGCATATAAAGGAAGTCATGACACATATATCTCTTTATTGTTTTTGCTTGACGGAGGAAAGTCATTTTCCAAAGAGTTTTCATAAGAATGTACGGGAACATCACATCGAAAAATGAACTTCTTACATGCATTTGGTTAAAAGTATTTGTCACATATTTTGCAAAATGTTATTTGATCAAGCGTTGTCAAGGCATGTAATAGTAATAACATCCGAAAAATAATTTTAACTAGTTTAAGTATTCGGACACATCAACATTCCTAATTCTCTTCGTATGTAATCAAATTGTTCTTCACATAGGGGTTTTGTGAAGATATCAGCTAGTTGATGTTTGGTATCAATAAACTCTATGGTTACATCATGATTAGTGACATGATCTCGTATAAAGTGATGTCTAATATCAATGTGTTTTGTTCTGGAGTGTTGTATAGGATTTTTAGTTAAGCATATTGCACTCGTGTTATCACATTTAATGGGAATATCTTTAAGATTCACTTTGTAATCTTCTAAAGTGTTTTTCATCCATACAACTTGTGCACAGCATGCACTTGCTGCAATGTATTCAGCTTCGGTTGTTGATAGGGCAACCGAGTTTTGTTTCTTAGATGACCAGGATACGAGGGCATGTCCTAAAAATTGACATGATCCTGATGTGCTTTTTCTGTCTAGTTTACAGCCAGCGAAGTCCGCATCAGCATAAGCTGTTAATTCAAAATTTTCTGATTTTGGGTACCATAATCCTAGATTGGTAGTTCCATTAAGATATCTGAGTATTCTTTTGACTGCTTTGAGATGAGATATCTTAGGGTCTGATTGAAATCTAGCACAAAGTCCTACACTGAACATGATGTCTGGTCTGGTGGCAGTGAGGTAAAGTAAACTTCCTATCATACCCCTATAGGTTTTTTGATCGAAGCTTTCTCCATTCTCATCAATTTCTAACTTAGTGGAGGTGCTCATAGGAGTGTCAATGGCTTTTGAATTATTCATTTTGAACTTCTTTAGCAGACTCACAGCATATTTGGTTTGACTAATAAAGATGCCATTGCTTAGTTGTTTGATTTGTAGGCCTAAGAAGAATGTTAACTCTCCCATTAGACTCATTTCGAATTCATGACTCATAGTTTTCGAAAAGGATTCACAAAGAGATTCATTTGTAGAACCAAAGATAATATCATCAACATAAATCTGAACAATGAGAAAATCATTTTCAAAATTCTTGATAAATAATGTAGTATCAACCTTGCCTTTTATGAAATTATTTTCAATGAGAAAAGAGCTAAGTCTCTCATACCAAGCCCTTGGGGCTTGTTTTAAACCATAGAGAGCTTTAGTTAATCTAAACACATGATTAGGGTAGCCATTGTTTTCAAATCCAGGAGGTTGTTCAACATAAACTTCTTCGGAAATGAAACCATTTAGAAAAGCGCTTTTAACATCCATTTGAAATAACTTAAAATTATTGCAACTAGCGTAGGCAAGGAGCATCCTTATGGCTTCCAATCGAGCCACAGGTGCGAAGGTTTCTTCGTAATCGATACCTTCTTCTTGGTTGAAACCTTTGGCCACTAATCTAGCCTTGTTTCTAACCACGATACCATTTTCATCTTGCTTGTTTCTAAAGACCCATTTAGTACCAATTACTAAATGGTCATTTGGCCTAGGAACAAGCGTCCACACCTTATTTCTCTCAAATTGATTTAATTCATCTTGCATTGCGATAATCCATGAATCATCTTTCATGGCTTCATCAACACATTTGGGTTCAATTTGGGAGAGAAAAGCGGCGTTGGCACAAAAGTTTTTAAAAGAAGATCGTGTTTGAACCCCCTTTGATGTGTCTCCTAGGATTAGCTCCTTAGGATGAGCATCTATATACTTCCAATCCTTGGGTAAGGATGTTTTGGAAGTGGATGCAACCAAGTTGCTAGTTGGAGACGGGGTTTCGTTTAAATTCAAGGAATCAAAATTAACATCATCATCAAGATCATTTTTCTTAATTTCTGAAATCTCATTGAAAACAACATGGATGGATTCTTCAATAATTAAGGTTCTTTTATTGAAGATGCGAAAAGCTTTAGAAACCGAAGAATAACCAAGAAAGATTCCTTCATCAGATTTAGTATCGAATTTTCCTAAGTTATCCTTTTCATTCAAGATAAAACACTTACACCCAAAGACTTTAAAATATGAGACATTGGGTTTTTTGTTATTCCATAACTCATAAGGAGTTTTGGAGAGTAAGGGTCTTACTAGGACTCTATTTAAAAATCCGAGATTCAACAAATGACAATTGACTTCATCATCAAAATCCGAGATTCAACACTGCGTGTATTGTGTTTAGGAAGAATTTTGACGTTAAAATCGTTGACGCAAAAGCGAGAAAGGGCAGCAACAGTTGCTGCCCTCGATCTGCGTGCGTGCAGCGCAGCCGAAGGCGGGCAGCGCAGGGGCTGCGTCTGCAGCAGCCGGCCGGCGGTCTGCTTGCAGCAGGCTTGCGGCCGGCGGGGCTGGCAGCCCGCGGGTAGAGGCGCCTGCGGCCGCTGAGCCCGCGGGTAGAGGCGTCGCGGGGCAGCAGCGCGGGCTGAGGCACCGTAGGGCAGCGGCGCCTGTGGCCGCTGCTCCCACGGGCAAAAACCCCGCAGGGGCGGCCGCCAGCGAGGCAGCACCGCCTGCGGGCGCTGCCTCGCCGGCAGAACTGCCCGCGGAGGCGGCGACGCCCGCGGGGGCCAGCGGGCGTGCCGCCCGCAGGCGAGGGCAGCGCCCCGCCCCTCGCCGCACAGGCCGCCGCCGGCAGGGTGGCGGCGGCGGCAGCAGCGAAAAGGGGAAAGGGCATTAGGGTTTTCTGGGAAAAAGACAGTTTTGCCCCTCGGAATTTGAGAAATTCCAGTTTCTGTCTTTTGTCCAAATTATGAAAATACCCTTAGGAATTGAGAAATTCCCTACATGTCCCTGATTTCAGAAAAATATTAATTAATTAAAAGGTTTAGTTGATTATTATTTTTATTATTATCTAGTAGTCCTACATGATGATGATTATTTATACATGTGATGTGTGATGTGTGGACGGATGATCATGGACCGTGTGATGTGTGTACTTGTGATTATTATTATTGAGGTCTGCGAACCTCCATTATATTTCTCGTTTATTGTCGGGCCTGCGTGCCTATGATTAAGTTGTAATCACATGAGGAGGCGCAGCGGGAGCGTGGATGCCATAGCAGGACCCACGAGACGGATGATCGTGATGCATGGAGATGCATCAAGATGTCGACGGAACCGACGAGGACGAGATGGACGATCACAAGGCATGGAGATGCACCGTTGCACACATAGATCTTGATGTGAGTGATTAGGCCTACTGGCTCGGGCCTAATCAAATTAGGTTGTGGCCCATGATCATCTGGTGTGATTGCTTATACACATACTAGATATGTATATATATTTGCATGCGATGTAGATATATATTAAATATGCATATGTGTGACATGTCATATTAGGAGACCAAATCATAGAAACATCTCTCGATAATATTAAGTCGGTAAACGTGAGGCAATTAGATTGACCCACGTGGCCTTCCATCGTTATGAGTAGGAACCGAATCCCGGTGTAGGTTGAGTTGGTCGAGTCCCTCGAGACTCACCTATATCGCGATTCGCTATCTTGCTTACGACATAGAGATGTCACCGGTGACCTGAGGGCATGATATGCTTGGTCGAGTCCCTCGAGGGTATATCATCAAATCAGACTCATCTTGTAACGAAGGTGTTGACTTAACCGAGCATCATGGTTGGTCGAGTCCCTCGAGGCCATGGTGATTCGGAGGCCGAACAGGACGGGAATCACAAGGAGTTGTGATCGGCAAGAGTTGTCTACCTTTTAGGCTTAGTGTGATTGGTCGAGTCCCTCGAGGTTACACTAAGACGCTGATTGGATCCTGATCCCCACTAGAAGTCTGCCGGAGACTTCCGTTTCATGTGCTGAGGGTGTCGCGTGACTCGTTAGTAAAATAGTGGGAGCATATTAAGATAGAAGTCCATATCTTGATAGTTTATTTCTTGCAAAATCTGCATGTTATTCATTTTTGCTACATCTTTATTTTCAGAAAATGTCGCTTTCAAATCCCTTACGTGGCATACTTGATGTCAACCGCCTCACTGGTCCAAATTATACGGATTGGCTCCGTAACTTGAGAATTGTTCTCACAGCGGAGAAAATCGTGTACGTCCTTGATACAGTGATGCCTACGCCCGAAGAAGGGGCAAGCGAGGATGAGATCGCTCGCTACGTGAAGTACATTGATGACTCCACTCTTGCTCAGTGCTATATGTTGGGCTCTATGACTCCAGAGTTACAGAGACAACATGAAAAGATGGATGCCAGATCCATTCTCCTACATGTCCGTAAATTGTTTGAGGAACAGGGAAGGACTCAACGATATGAGATATCCAAGAGCCTTTTCCGCGCTAGGATGACTGAGGGGACACCGGTTCAGAACCATGTCCTAAAGATGATTGAGTGGATAGAGAAACTCACAGGTCTAGGAATGGTCCTAGAGGATAACTTGTGTGTGGACATTGTGCTTCAGTCCCTACCAGATTCCTTTTCACAGTTCATAATGAATTTTAATATGAACAAGCTTGTGGTGACTCTCCCAGAGCTCCTCAATATGTTGAGGGAGGCAGAGAGTACTATTAAGAAAGAGAAGCCAGTTCTCTACACTGGTGAGACCAGAAAGAAAAGGAAAGCAGAAAGGTCCCTTAAGAAGGGAAAGGGCAAGGGCAAACAAGGTAAAGCAAAGGTTGCTAAGAAAGACCCAACAAAGGACAAAGGCCAGTGCTTTCACTGTGGTAAAGATGGGCACTGGAAGAGAAACTGCAAAGAGTACCTTGCAGAAAGGGCGAAACAAAAGCTTGATGAAGCTTCAGGTACATTCATGATCAGTCTCCATTTGTCAGACTCTTATGATAACACATGGGTATTAGATACCGGTAGTGCTTATCATATATGCAATTCGTTGTAGGTTCTGGCAAGGCCTAGGAGACTAGAGAGAGGCGAGATGGACCTCAAGATGGGTAATGGAGCAAAAGTTGCTGTATTAGCTGTTGGCGAGGTCGCCCTACATCTGCCTAGTGGAGCTTTTATTGCATTAGATGCATGTTATTTTGTTCCTTCTATTATCAAAAACATTATCTCCATTTCATGTTTAACAGTTAGTGGATATAAATTTGTTTTTGAGAACAATGGTTGTTCGATATTATTAGATGATAAGATCATCACGAAAGGAACATTGCATAATGGTTTATTTATGTTAGACACCACTCCACATATCATGAATATAAATGTGTCCAAAAGGAAACGAGATGAGTTGAACAGTGCATACCTGTGGCATTGTAGGCTAGGTCACATCCATGAAAGAAGGATTCAAAAGTTGCTAAATGATGGATATCTAGATCCATTCGACTATGTGTCATATGCAACTTGTGAGCCTTGCATTCGTGGAAAACTGACCAACTCTCCATTTAGTGGAACTGGAGAGAGAGCCACTGAGTTGTTGGAACTCATACATAGTGATGTATGTGGACCCATGTCAACTCATGCCATTGGAGGTTACTCCTACTTCATTACATTTACTGATGATTTCTCAAGGTATGGATATGTGTACTTAATGAAGTACAAGTCCGAGGCCTTTGAGAAATTCAGAGAGTATAAGAATGAGGTGGAGAACCAGACTGGAAAGAGCATCAAAACTCTTCGATCAGATCGAGGAGGTGAGTACTTAAGTACAGAGTTTACTCACTTCCTCAAGGACCATGGGATATTATCCCAATGGACACCTCCTTATATACCTCAGCTCAATGGTGTCTCTGAAAGGAGAAATCGTACATTATTAGATATGGTACGGTCCATGATGAGTTTCGCTGACCTACCCATCTCATTCTGGGGATATGCCCTAGAAACCGCAGCTTACCTTCTGAACAGAGTTCCAACTAAGTCGGTGGTGTCTACACCATATGAGATATGAAAAGGGAAGAAGCCTGATCTTAAGGTTGTTAAGATTTGGGGCTGCTCTGCCCATGTTAAAAGACACAACCCCGATAAGTTAGAATCAAGGACAGGGCGATGTAAATTTGTGGGATACCCCAAGGAAACTTGTGGGTATTACTTCTATCATCTCGAGGACCAAAAGGTCTTTGTAGCTAAGAGAGCAGTGTTCCTTGAGAAGGAACACATTCTTGACGGAGACAGTGGGAGAATGATAGAATTGAGCGAGGTTGGAGAACCAAGCTCAAGCACCACTCTACAGCCCGAGTCTGTTCAGGTATCTAATACACAAGTTTCAACTTTACGCAGGTCTGATAGAGTATCCCATCCTCCTGAGAGATATGTGGGACATATTAGAGCAGAGGATGTAGAGGATATTGATCCTCAGACCTACGAGGAGGCTATTATGAGTATAGACTCCGGGAAGTGGAAAGAAGCCATGAATTCTGAGATGGATTCTATGTACTCCAATAAGGTTTGGAACCTAGTTGATGCACCCGAAGGTATTGTACCCATCGGTTGCAAGTGGATCTTTAAGAAAAAGATCGGAGTAGATGGAAAGGTAGAGACCTATAAAGCAAGGCTAGTGGCTAAGGGGTATCGTCAAAGGCAAGGTGTTGACTACGACGAAACTTTCTCACCCGTAGCAATGCTAAAATCCATCAGAATTCTATTGGCTATTGCAGCACACTATGATTATGAGATCTGGCAAATGGATGTGAAAACCGCATTCCTCAACGGGAACCTCGAGGAGGAGGTGTATATGATGCAACCTGAGGGATTCGTGTCCAAGAACTGCCCAGATAAGGTGTGTAGGTTGCTTAGATCCATTTATGGACTAAAGCAAGCTTCCCGAAGTTGGAACATAAGATTTGATGAGGCAATCAGATCTTATGACTTCGTTAAGAACGAAGATGAGCCTTGTGTATACAGAAAGGTAAGTGGGAGCGCTATCACCTTTTTGGTGTTATATATGGATGACATCCTCATCATTGGGAATGACGTAGGAATGCTATCCACAGTAAAGACTTGGTTATCTAGACACTTCTCCATAAAGGACTTAGGGGAAGCATCCTATATCTTGGGGATTAGAATCTATAGAGATAGATCTAAGAGGATGCTTGGCTTGTCCCAGTCCAGGTACATAGAAACCATTGTCAAAAGTTTTGGCATGAAAAATTCCAAAAGAAAGGGCGAACATGGATATGATACCTTATGCCTCAGCAATAGGGTCTATCATGTATGCCATGCTATGTACTAGGCCTGATATAGCGCATGCTCTGAGTGTCACGAGCAGGTATCAGGCGGATCCAGGCTTGGAGCACTGGAAAGCAGTAAAGTGTGTCCTTAAGTACTTGAGAAGGACTAAGGATCTTTTACTAGTAAATGGAGGTAATAGCCTTAAGGTTGAAGGCTTCACTGACTCATGTTTTCAGTCTGATGTCGATGATAGCAAGTCGAATTCAGGGTATGTGTACACCTTGAATGGAGGAGCAGTGTGCTGGAAGAGTTCCAAGCAAGATACTACTGCTGACTCGACCATAGAGGCAGAGTACATTGCTGCATTAGATGCAGCAAAGGAGGGAGTTTGGGTGAAGAAGTTCATCACAGATTTGGGAGTCGATACAGATAGCGACAAGTCGACTTCCTTATATTGCGACAACTATGGGGCGATTACTCAAATAAGGGAACCCGGGTCTTATCAGAAGTGTTCTGAGGAGGTTTCAGCTTATAAGAGAGATCGTAACCCGAGGAGATGTAGCAGTGGAAAGAGTTCCATCCGAAGATAACATTGCAGATCCACTGACAAAGCCGTTGTCTCATTTTGTCTTTGAGCGTCACAGGGGTCTGATGGGGATCAGACACATAGGTGATTGGCTTTAGGTCAAGTGGGAGATTGCTAGTCATAAGTGCCCAGCAAGCCAATCACGTGAGTGATGGCACGTGTGACTTGATACAGAATCTTTTTGCTTATTATATTTTGGCGTATATCACTTTATAACTATTGCATAAATGCATATATATTGTGATGTCCTTGGATTTGTGCAATGGGAATCGGATCGTGATGAGATCACGATAATGAGATCGATTCACCTTTAAACACATATCCTAAATAATCCCGGTCATAGGTTACTCGAGAGGGACATCGTGATAACCGGATAGACTGGTGTGCTGTATACCCGTCCATATGATGGATGCAGCTGGTCTCATAGCTGCTCGTGTAGGGACACTAGGGATACAATACAGGTGCTCATTGGAGAATGAGTTCACTGATTGATCCGCTTACGGAATGCTGGATGGTTGATGATGCCTTATTGTCAGACAACGATTCCGTAGTCCTAGTGGTGTATCTGGTTCTTAGACTTGAGACACCAAGGATGTCCTGTATGAGTGCTCCACTCTTTGATACCAGACTTATAGGTTTGGCTGTTCCCAGATCTAGTACAGCTGGTCATTGGGAGTGGTAGTCGACCTTACGAGGGCTATTGAGTGTCGATAGAGGATCATCCACTCTCGGTATCATGAGAGGAATATCCCATGTGTTCTTGCTCAGACAAATCCCTGGCCAGGGTCATTCGGGTTGAGAGAGAAAGAGTTCTCCGGGAGAATCCGATTAGAGCGAGACTCGAGTAGAAACCGTATGGGTCTGACAGCACCATGCTCGATATACGGTCTCTGGGATATTAGATGGATGAGGGACTATAGGTACATGGTAACTGAGGACAGACAGGTCCAATGGATTGGATTCCCCTGTATCGTCTGGGGACTACGACGTAGTGGCCTAGTACTTCCGTAGTCGATGAGTCGAGTGAATTATTACAGAGATAATAATTCACTGAGTTAGAAGGAGTTCTGACAGGTATGACTCACGGCCAGCTCGATATTGGGCCTAGAGGGTCACACACATATGGTAGGCATTGCGATGAGTAGAGGTTCGGATATGAGATATCCGACGGAGCCCTTGTCTTATTGGATGCAGATCCAATACCCACTAGGGAAAGGACCCATTAGGGTTTTGACACGGGATCTCTATAAATAGGAGGGATTCACAGCCTCATAGGCTAGAGTCTTTGCTTGCCCTTCCTATTCTCCTCTCCCTCTCCACTTCAGAGTAGGCCTGTTGTTTTGAGGAGCGTCGTCGCAACCCTGCTGTGTGGATCACCGCTAGAGAGGAGGACGCTTGACCTCCTTCACCCTCTCCTAAGGATCTGCAAGGAAACAGGGATATACGATCTCCCTAGGTAACACAATCTCTATACGCAGTTTTGTGTTTTTGCGGATTTTGCGCACCAATCTTCGCACGACGATGAACATCTTTTTGGGAATCGGGGATTTTTGTTTTCTTGTTCTTCCGCTGCGCATATGATGTCGCCCCCCCTATGATTTCCCAACAATATCTACAAGGGACAAAAGATTATATGCTCACATACAGGAGATCTGATCAGCTTGAAGTAACTGGATATTCAGATGCTGATTTTGCAAATTGCCTCGACAGCAGGAAGTCCACTTTAGGATTTGTATTTATGTTAGCTGGTGGGGTAATTTCTTGGAAAAGTGCAAAGCAATCACTTATTGCATCATCAACAATGGAAGCTGAATTTGTGGCATGCTTTGAGGCCACAAATCAAGCTTTATGGCTGCAAAATTTTATCTCAGGACTTGGTGTGGTCGACTCAATTGCCAAGCCGCTGAAGATATTTTGTGATAACACCGCAATAGTTTTCTTCTCTAAGAATGGCAAGTACTCTAGTGGTTCCAAGCACATTGAGATAAAGTACTTAGTGGTTAGAGAAAGAGTCCAGAAACAACAAGTGTCAATTGAGAACTTGAGCACCACTATGATGATTGCTGATCCATTGACAAAAGCCTTACAGTGCAAAATATTCAAAGAATATGTTCTTAGAATGGGGCTTGTGAGCAAGTCATAAAGGATATGGTGATGCATGTTTATGTGGATGCTATTATTGACATTTTACTTAATTAAAGTTATATGTTTCTGCTATCCTGTTTACATTTATGTTTATGCATATTATGGTTGAATGTAATAACAGGATTGTCTTGACAAGACAAATTACAGGGGTCATTATGGACTATGTTAGGAAAGACTAACAATGTTGTGGTACATAAAAGGGAGTATGACATTGATGAAATACAACCGCTATGACTCGCATTGATAGTTGGACCTAATATAGTATTATTGTGATTATTGGATTTATTGGCTTATTTTTTAAACATGGCCATGTATAAAATGCTTTTCAAAATTTCTTGGAATCCAATTAGGTAAAATTGTTTTCAAATAAATTTTATTTTGTTTGTTTTGATTTTGTATCTCTTTTATATCTTATCAATTAATGGGCCAAGTGGGAGAATGTTAGAATATGTGACCATTTTATAATTGAATAAGATATATAATTGAATAACTAATTGGGTTCCGTTCAGATATTTTAGCTAAGACTAAGTCCACTACGGAACGATTCCTCGGAGATATCCTCGCTTATAAAAGTAACGTTGACACGTATAGACGCTGTAAAAGGATAGGAAGAGAGGAGAAAGTGCGATTGGATTAAAGACGGTTGGATTAAAGACGGTGCTTAGCAGATCAACGGGATCACTGAACATATGGCATCAAAAGGTACGCATCGTATTATTAGATCTATGCATTGATTTCAATCCTGACATATAGATTATTTCCGCATTATTGACATAGCATAATTACATATTTTTATGCTTACAACTCTATCATAAGCTCCACGGTTCCTCCTACCTCTAAATTCACCCAACTTTCTCGAACATAGTAAAGATACATTTAGGCTATAAGCAAGCTGTGTGTGTATCTATGAGGTAATTAAGGTTAAAGAAAAAGGCACTTGCAGCATCTTTCGCTGACAAACGACTCCCCACCCCCACTGTTTTTTTAATCAAACCATCACGAGTTAAATGATGGATGAAATCTACAGGCCACGAACTCCATTCTTGGCAGTTGTCGAAAAATCAGAAACACGAATATTAATATCACGTGAAATTACTAATAGAGTGCTTTACGTTAAAAGTAAAACTCGAAAGAAAAATTGTATCATCTAAATTCTTTACAGGCATGTACATCATCAATCACAAGGACAACTTTTGCCAACTACCCCACACTGCGTCACATTACCTGGCGATGTAAATTACATGAATGAGCTTGGCTACCTACCTATTTGCCACTCAAAAATTAATCGACACATCCACCATATGCCAATATTGATGCGTCATTCTCAGTTGAGTTGAGAATACCAGCATATCAAGAAAGTCGAATTTGTGAAGAATAAAAAAATAAGGGCTTTAGGGGATGACCATGCTAAGCTAAGCTAAGCTATGCTACCTCACCGATTTGTTTAACATAATAAACATACCTCGGAGAACATATCTATCATACCAAATTGATGATCCATCCTTGGCCTACTCGAACATCGATCACCATAATTATGGCACCTTTTATGTACGTACATTCGGTACTGTGTCAAATATGTTCGAGAGTTTACGATTCCTCGACACTGATTTGCCAATATCACAGGTTAAAAAGCCTAACTGAATTGCTTTCTCACATTGATTTACCTTCAAAATTTCAAAGTTAGTGATGTATATCACTACTCAAAGATTCTATAGAGCGAGATGGAGCGCATGGAAACCCAAATAATTTATTTCGGATCTAAGAGCACCTTCAACGAGGAAGGAGACTGATCGAATGGAGAGATATTATGCTAAAGAGGTAGTTGCCCCGGAGGCGATAGTCGAGGTGATCGATGGCCTGGTCGATCTCCCGGATTCAGAATCTGACGGTATAGATCCGTCCCCCCATCGATCACATGCCGCGAAGAAGAAAGGTCAGCAAGAGATAGTAGCATCGAGAGGAAAGCAGGGAAACGAAGATAGCGGATAGATAATGACTCTGACTCATGATAAATCGATTCGCTAATTACGGATCTAGGTGGACCTGAACTGACTCATTTAGATGCTCCTAAAAATCTCTATTAATCTACAATATGTGTATACAAATAAATAGTTATTAATTTGAATATTATATCTTCCTAAAATATTGATTGTTTAATAAGTTCATAGAATTTGTGATATGCATAACCTTTTGAAACATTTAGAAAAATAACAGATTCGATGCCACATTGAATCAGTTGGATTTTGATGAGAATTTAAAATCTTAAGAAATTGTCAATGAGGGAAATTTTGCTCTCATCAAAAGTTGAGATTCTATTATTGTTTGATGTGTCACAATAATTACCTGGATTTAATTGATGTTTAATACTTATTGGTTTACTTAATAATTTTATCACTTTTATTGGTTTACTTAATAAGTATTAAACATCAATTGGATTTAATTGATGTTTAATACTTATTGGTTTACTTAATAATTTTATCACTTTTATATAAAATATAAAAATAATAGTATTATTATATAGTAACCTTAAATATTTATACTTTTAAAATTTTATATAGACTAGATAGTTATCATTATGATTAATTTAAATGTGTTTTAACATATTTTAATTTTTATTAACTAATAAAAAAAATATTATCTGAACCAATCTAAATGAATGGGTTGACTGTATAAAAAAAAACGAGGGAAAAAGAGGAAACGATGTTGGATGGTGCTTTTGTCACACTGCGAAAGGAACATTATAAGACAGAAATGGGGAATATTTTATGGGAAAAAGCTAAAATGTGGAGTTATTCTAAAACATTTACCAAAATATATTTTTAAAAAATCGTTAAAACAAAAGGTTTCACTAAAACATATTTTACAACATTAAATATATAAGATGGTTATGGCCTAGAAAAGCCATATTATAGGCCAAGTCTAGTTGACTTTGAATTACTTGATCAACAAAATAATAATTAAATTAGTTAGGATCTAAACAATCAGACAAATTATCAAATATCTATTAATTCAAAAATTTTAATGATCATCAAGATCTATTATATCATCAATGTCACCATGTTATTTTCCAATTTCATCAAAATCAACTTTCTCCAATATTCCTATTATTAAACTTGTGCGTTTGTATTCATATAAATAATTATAATTACATGAAAGGTGCTCGTTAACTTAATATTATACCAGCCTGATATGTTACAAAATTTATATCAGAGTGGTATTTATAATATTTTGCAATAACCAATATTAAAGAAAAAAAACCCATTATTGCTCACTACGAGGAAAGAATAATGAAAAGACTATATGGTGATTGGCATCATACCTTTGGTAATCACCATATGAACTGATTTATAGATTCATATGACTCATGATTAACACATAAATCTTGCGGAAAGCTCCAATGGGCCAAATTGATGCTCCTTCAAAGGATGGGGCATTCTTTGTTGGACATCCACTTTTAACACATGGAACAAACATCAAGATTATTTAAGCACCAAATTCGATATAAATAAAATATCAAACGTACATGAGTTCCAAGAAGGAATTATATAGGTGTATCACGACACCTTAATAAAGCTATATTAATCAGGAGCTCCTGTAGTAAAAAGCTAAAGCTGATCAAGTTACTCCCTAAATGATTGATACACAGGTTCTTCTTCAATTCAAACTTGGCAAAAGTCTACAATCACTTGAAAATAGGAAAAATTATTGTAAGCTCAAAAGAGATCTCAACACCATAAAAAGAACCTACTTAAAGCAATAATTATGCAGTTACTGTGAAGTAAAAGAAGTGCATAGGCCAAAAAGTCAAGATGCAAATCTTCCTTCTTTGCAAACAGGATTTCAACTGGGAGGGCTTTGCATCTGTGAGCTGGTTGCTACCAGCTCACAGATCACAGCTCATGCAACCAGCTCACAGATCACAGCTCACAGCATGGTTTGCAGCACTTTTTACCAAATGAGCATGTGTTGGCACTGACGCCATACAGGTAGGTTTATGTCAATGAAGCACATAATGAGACTTGACGTGACAACATAGACCATTCTACAGGGTCTCGCAGAGAAGCAACAAATTTACTCTATTGTTAACAACCATTTGTTCCATGGGTGCAATACACAGCATGTAACATATCCATTTTTCTTCGAAGCGGTCATCCGATGTTGGAGATGTAACAATACTATAATCTCGTAAATAAGCTACTACTAACAAGTACAAATGCTGGCATGACATCACATCAAAATATGTGAAGAAAAAGCTATAACATACAGTAACAATAACGAAAAAACGGTAAGGGATTAATTAAATGAACCTTCGAGATATTTAAATAGTTATGTCTGGTTAAGTTCAAGTATTTATATTTATATTTATAATTTATATTAAGATTTTTCTAGTTTTTTCTCTATCTCGCCTCATACAAATATTAATCATTTTATCATTTCTAAATACTATATCCGAAGATCTTTGAATCTCGTATTTTGATGATAAAACCAATTGATAAGTATTTATGATTTGATCTACGTTTTTAGTGACGCAGGATGCTTCGATTAGGATGAGACAATTAAAGCAAGAAGAATCATGTTGGGCCGGTGGAACATATTCGAAGATTGGACGTCTAGTCGGAGGATCGATCCACATATCGATAGAAGGCTTCGGGCCAAGAAGAGCGGATATTAAGCCAAGGATATTGGAGTTGCGGAGTCAACTTGTCGGTTGGGCAATAGGCTGCAAGAGAGGACTATGCGCCGAAGAATCGAGCGAAGCATAAATGGACCAATGACATGTCGGACAACATGATTCAAGCTTAGTAATAATTGTCTAGATCGAAGTGTGTTTTTATATTGCAGGATTAACTACGATAGCAAGGCATAAAGCAAAATGAAGTCCCAGAGTCAAGAACGTGATTTCGTTGGGAGTTCGAGAGTTCGTCGGAAGTCCGGACGTTTGTCGGAAGTTCTACAGGAACCAGCTGAGAAGTCTTGAAGCTTGCGAGAGAAGCTCGTCAAAACTCGCCAAGAAGATCGTTGTGAAGTCCAGGAGCTTGCCGGGAGTCTGCTGGAACATTGCCGAGAGATTGTTGGAAGTTCGTCGGAAGATCGTCGGAAGCTCACCGGAAGAAACTAGACTTACAGACTTGTTTAGCTTAGGAAATATCTTAGAATTCGTAGTTAGTATGTAATTGAGATTGGATTTGGGCCAACCTAATTAGGGGCTAGTTGGGCCCATGTAAAGATTGTGTTGGGCCCAATGAAAGGCCCAAACAGTGATCCAAGAAGTAGCATCGTCATGGAACAATCTTTGAGATTGTGTCAGGTGGTGGTACCACCAGTCTGGGCGGTGGTACCGCCCAGTGGCCCAGTGCCAGGCGGTGGTACCGCCCAATGCAGTGTCAGTGTCAGACTAACACTGGTAGTGGTATCGCCTAGCATAGGCGATGGTACCGCTCGAACTTAGAAAACCTAGGATGAGATGTTTTTAGGCTCCAAGTTTGAATCAACTTGAGGCCTATAAATACCCTTCTCATCCTTGGTTAAACTACACAAGTATTGAGAGTAAAAAGGAAAGAAACTCCGATGTAATCTATTGAATCTCGTATTTTGATGATGAAACTAATTGATAGTATTTATGATTTGATATGCGTTTTGAGTAACGCAGGATGCTTCAATCAGGATGAGACAATTAAAGCAGGAAGAATCATGCTGGGCCGACGAAAAATATGTCAGAAGATTAGACATCGGGCTGGAGGATCGGTCGACGTATCGACAAAAGGCTTCTGGCCATGGATTCGGGCATCGAGCCAAGAAAAGCAGATATTGCACCAAGGATATCAGAGTTGCAGAGTCAACTGACCGATTGGGCAATAGGCAACAAGAGAGGACGATGCACTGAAGAATCAGACGAAGCATCGATGGACCAATAACATGCGGGACAACATGATTCAAGCTTAGTAATAATTGTCTAGATCGAAGTATGTTTTACATGTGCAGGATTAACTATGATAGCAAGGCATGAAGCAAAATGAAGTCCCGGAGTCAAGGACGTGATTTCGTTGTGAGTTCGATAGTTCGTCGGAAGACTAGACGTTCATCGGAAGTTCTGCAGGAACTAGTTGAGAAGTCCAGGAGCTTGCCGGAAGAAGCTCATCAGAACTCGCAAAGAAGATCGTCGTGAAGTCCAAGAGGTTGCTGGAAGTCCATTGAAATATTGCTAGGAGATCGTCAGAAGTTCGCCGGAAGCTCACCGGAAGACACCAAGACCTAAGGACTTGTTTAGCTTAAGTATGCCTTAGATTTCTTAGTTAGCACATAATTGGGATTGGATTTGGGCCAACCCAATTAGGGGCCAATTGGGCCCATGTAAGAACTATGTTGGGCCCAATGAAAAGGCCCAAACAATGCCCCAATAGGTGACACCGTAGTGGCACAATCTTCGAGACTATATCAGGCGGTAGTACCGCCCAAACATAGCCTCTGAGAGGCTGCAGGCGGTGGTACCGTTAGTTTGGGTAGTGATACCGCCCAGCATAGCCTCCCAAGCGATGGTATCGCCGGATTGGGTGGTAGTACCGCCTAGTGTAGTGTCAGTATCGGACTAACACTAGCGGTGGTACCGCCCAGCACAAGCGGTGGTACCGCTTGGACCTAGGAAACCCGAGATGAGATATTTTTAGTTTCTAATTTTGAATCAACTTGAAGCCTATAAATACCCCTCTCATCCCTGGTTAACATACACACAACCCAGAGCAAAAAGAAAAGAAAACTCTGTTGTAATTGTGTGAAACTCCTCTCAAAGTTTTAATTATTAGAATAGGTTAAGAGAGGAGTAAGTGAGGGTATAAGGGTTATCTTCTAAATCCGGTAAAAGGAAAATTGAGTTGTAAAAGGTGGTTGGTATTCGCCTATTGAAGAAAGATCGATAATGGATGCCGGTGGCCTCGACGGAAGAGGAATCGGTGGAGTGGATGTAGGTCACGATGACCGAACCACTATAAAAATCTGGTTTGCCTTTACTCAGCAATTTACTTTAAACTGCAAACTACCTTCTCATTACTTGCTATGCTCTTTCGTACGCTTTTAATCTAAGCATATTTTTGGAATCGGTTTTCAACGTACGAAGAATTTTTAGAAACATAATTTTTACCGCTGCACTAATTCACCCCCCCCTCTTAGTGCCGACTTTTTCTTAACAGTTGATATCAGAGCCATGTTTGTTTCTCATTTGGTTTAACACCCAAGAGAAATGGCTTATTTCGGCTTTCAAGAGGGTCACTCTCTCATTCGTCCTCTCTTATTCGATGGGATGGACTATACTTATTGGAAAACTCGAATGAGAGTTTTCTTACTTTCTTTAGATTTAAATTTATGGAATATTGTCGAAAGCGGTTTTAGGAAGTCTTCTCTTCCCATGAACCATTGGAATGATTTGGAGAAGAAGACTTTTTCCTTAAATGCTAGAGTTACGAACGCTCTATTTTGCGCTTAGGATAAAACTGAGTTTAATCGAATTTCTATGTACGAAATGACTTTTGACATATGACACATTTTTGAGCTATTTTAAATGATTTTGAGCAAAACTATTGTTGACATGTATACCCGCTTTACGGATGTCGTTAATAGTTTAAAAGCTCTTGGCAAATATTTTTTGAATCTTGAACTTGTGAATAAAGTTTTACGCTCACTTTCTAAAACTTGGGAATTAAAAGTAATGGCTATTCAAGAATAAAAAAACTTGAACTATTTCCCTCTCGAAAACTAATAGGGTCTTTGATGACCTATGAAATGATATACAATGCACGTGAAGAACTCAAGAATAACCTTCCAAAGAATAGGAAGAATTTTGGACTTAGAACAATTGAAGACCACTCGAGCATAGGCTCAAGTGATGGTGAACTTGAACTCCTCTTGAAATTTTAAAAGTTCATGAAACAACAATAAAAAAATAAAAACAAACTTAAGAAGAATACAAAATGGGATGAAACAAGTGCATCCGAAGACGAGGAGCAAACCGATGAAGACGAGGTGGCAAACTATGCCTTAACGACTTTCGTCAATAAGGTAAACAACTCAAATGAAACTCTTTTAATTTATTTTAAAATTACATGATTTTTTCATGAGTTAATTTTAATTTATTTTTTTTAAAAAAATATTATTATTTTTCTTGAAAATTATATGTTTAATAAATGAAAATATAAAAAAATTAGGAATCATGCTTATCTAGTAATTTTTAAAATAATCATGAAAATTACATGTGTTATGATAAAGGAATAAAATGTTAGACTTAAATCATGCTAGATGTTTTAATGATAATATGTATCTTAATGATTTCCGTATTACTTTTGACTTAAAACACTTTATGAAATCATGCTTGATGAAATAATGTAATGATGCATAATGATAATGCTTAATGAATTTATCTTTTGAAACTATGCATGATGAGTTGAAATAATAATGGTTTGAATGCATGAATCGAAATCCTTTATGTGTTCTCCTATCACTTTATTTGCTATAGGAAAACCTTTATTTATATTATTGATCTTGAATTCTTGGAATCAAAACTTGATAATTTCTTTATATAAATCAAGATCCCTCACTTTTATTCTCGAATGACTTCTTGTATTATAAATGATTATCTTGACATGATGAGGTAACGAAAATATTAAATGTTTTGATACCATGATTGACGATTTTATGCATGGGATTTTAAAGTTATACATGATAATTTATGGTTTATTGAACTTGATGGTTTTTATGATGAAATTTATTTTTTGATCCTAAACGATTGATGCATATTTTTATTTGACATAAAAAGATAAAGGCATACTTGTATGAAACTAACAACTTAAAATGAAACATCTCCATCTTATGGATTTTGATGAATCTATGTGTATCATTTTTATGAATCTCTCAAAAATGACTTTGTTGATTTAACAAGTTGAATGATTTGAAGATAAATGATGATTTTTCTCTTGATTATAACTTGTGATAATTTTTTTATATGAATCATCATCTTGATTTCTCGATATTTGATACATGAGATTTCTCTATGAATCAAGATATTATCATTTAATCTCCTATGTCTTGTGGCATTCATGATTTGATATCTTTCATTTTTTATGATTGAAATAATGATTGAAATATTAATAATGATTTGAAATCATGCATATAATGATGATTTTATATTTTAGAAATATAAATGATGATTTGGTATTATGTATACTATACTTCAATTTATGATAATGATGCATGGAATGATGAAAAATTATTTTGACATTCATAACTTGATTTTTCATCTTTGTTATTTATCTTTTGTCATGATTTGAAGATTGAAGTAAAAGGAAATGAATTGCACTATTGTATTATTCTTCCATTCTTTTTGACAATGACAAAGGGGGAGAAAGAATTACTAGTGTGCACTTCTCAAAAGAAAAGAAAGAACTTACTATCTTGAACATCACTAAGTTTGCTAGCTTGAATATTTTAAGAAGATACAAAAATATGCTATCTTGCACATCGCAAAGAAAAGCAAATTTGTTAACTTGCATATCGTAAAAATTGCTAGCTTGTATGATATAAAACTTGCTAGAATTGCTAGCTTGTAATCTAAAGAGAAGCAAAGAGTTGCTATCTCAAAAGAAACAAAGTGCTATCTTGCCTATCTCAAGAAGCAAAAATGCTAAACTTACACATCTAGCAAAATTTACAAACTTGCAAAATTCAAAATTTTTGCTAGCTTGCATGATGATAAAACTTGATGTTTATTATGCAACGATTTGAACTTGTATCTCAAATACTTGATAATTGAACTTCTCCTTTTTGTTGATGACAAAGGGGGAGAAGTATGTTGATGTTATGCATGATTTTATCATAACATGTTGCTTGGATTTTTGAATTTAAGAGTTTATATTAATATGACATATAGATAGGGGGAGTTTATTTAAACTCTGGGAGATGGGGTTAACTCCGTCATCAATTGGTTGTCATCATAAAAAAGGGGGAGATTGTTGAATCTTATATTTTGATGATGAAACCAATTGATAATATTTATGATTTGATCTGCATTTTGAGTGACGCAGGATGTTTTGATCAAGATGAGATAATTAAAGCAGGAAGAATCATGTTAGGCCGGAGGAAAATATGTCAGAAGATTGGACGTCGGCTTGGGATCGGTCGACGTATCGACAGAAGGCTTTAGGTCATGGATTCGGGCATTGGGCCAAGAAGAGCAGATATTGCGCCAAGGATATTGGAGTTGCGGAGTTAACTGGCCAATTGGGCAATAGGCCACAAGAGAGGACGATGCACCGAAGAATCGGACGAAGCGTCGATGGACCAATGACGTACCAAACAACATGATTCAAGCTTAGTAATAATTGTCTAGATCGAAGTGTGTTTTACATGTGCAGGATTAACTACGATGGCAAGGAATGAAGTAAAATGAAGTCTCGGAGTCAAGGATGTGATTTCATTGGGAGTTCGATAGTTCGTCGGAAGACCAAACGTTCATCGGAAGTTCTACAAGAACCAGCCGAGAAGTCCAGGAGCTTGCCAAAAGAAGCTCATCGGAACTCACCAAGAAGATCATCGTGAAGTCTAGGAGCTTGCCGAAAGTACGTTGGAACATTGCCGGGAGATCGTCGGAAGTTTGCCGGAAGATCGCCGGAAGCTCGTTGGAAGAAACCAAGACCTAGGGACTTATTTAGCTTAAGTATGCCTTAGATTTTGTAGTTAGCACGTAATTGAGATTGGATTTGGGCCAACACAATTAGGGGCCTATTGGGCCCATGTAAGAACTGTGTTGGCCCAATGAAAAAGCCTAAACAGTGTCCCAAGAGGTGACACCGTCGTGGCACAGTCTCTGAGATTGTGTTAGGCGGTGGTACCGCCCAAACACAGCCTCCGAGAGGCTGCAGGCGGTGGTACCACTCATCACAGTTTCCCAAGTGGTGGTACCGCCCAGTGCAGTGTTAGTGTCAGACTAACACTAGTGGTGGTACCGCCCGGACCTAGGAAACCCGGGATGCGATGTTTTTAAGCTCCAAGTTTGAATCAACTTGAAGCTTATAAATACCTCTCTCATCCTTGGTTAACATACACACAACCTAGAACAAAAAGAAAAGAAAACTCTATTGTAATTGTGTGAAACTCCTCTCAAAGTTCTAAGTGTTAGAATAGGTTGAGAGAGGAGTAAGTGAGAGTGTAAGGGTTATCTTCTAAACCCGGTAAAAGAAAAATTGAGTTGTAAAAGGTTGTTGGTCTTCGCTTATTGAAGAAAGATCGATAGTGGATGCCGGTGGCCTCGACGGAAGATGAATCGGTGGAGTGAATGTAGGTCACGACGACCGAACCACTATAAAAATCTGGTTTGCCTTTACTTTGAGCAATTTACTTTAAACAGCAAACTGCCTTCTCATTACTTGCTATGCTCTTCCGTACGCTTTCAATCTAAGCATATTTTCGGAATCGATTTTCAACATACGAAGATTTTTCAGAAACATAATTTTTACCGTTGCACTAATTCTCCCCCCTTTCTTAGTGCCGACTTTTTCCTAACATAATATTGTGTAAAACTCCTCTCAAAGTTCTAAGTGTTTGAATAGTTTGAGAGAGGAGTGAGTGGGGGTGTAAGGGTTATCTCCTAAACCCGGTAAAAGGCGAAAGAGCTGTAAGAAAGAGATTGATCTTGCCTATAAAGGAAGATCGATAGTGGATGCCGGTGGCCTCGACGGAAGAGGAATCTGTGGAGTGGATGTAGGTCACGATGATCGAACCACTATAAAATTGGCGTGTTCTTCTCTAGTTTGCATTTCTATATTTGAGCAATTTACTTTATTGTAAACCTCTTAACTTGCTTTACATCCACTATGCATTATCCGTACGCTTTCAAGCTATCTTTACGAAAATGCTTTCAGGTTAACCTCTCTCCGAAATGGTTTTTGTCGAAATCAGTTTTTATCGTACGAAGGTTTTTTAAACCGATGTAATTTTACCGCTGCACTAATTCACCCCCCCTCTTAGTGCTGACTCTTTTCCTGAAAATTGGTATCAGAGCCTCATTTTTTATATTTGGTTTAACACCCAAATAAAAATGGTTATTTTCGACTTTTAAGAGGGTTTCTCTCTCATTTGTCCTCCCTTGTTCAATAGGACGGACTACACATATTGAAAAACTCAAATGAGAGTTTTCTTATTTTCCTTGGATTGAAATTTATGAAATATTATTATAAACGATTTTTGAAGGTCTTCTCTTCCAATGAACCAATGGAATAATTTGGAGAAGAAGACTTTTTCTTTAAATGCAAAGGCTATGAATGTCCTATTTTGCGCCTTAGATAAAACTGAGTTTAATCGGGTTTCTACTTGTGAAATAACTTTCAAAATATGGCACACTCTCGAAATCACACACGAAGGCACGAGTAGAGTAAAAGATTCTAAAGTCAATCTTTTAATGCATGATTTTGAACTATTTCATACGAAACCAAGCGAAATCATTGGAGACATGTACACTCATTTTGCGGATGTCATCAATAGTTTAAAAGCACTTGGTAGAAGTTTTTCAGATTTTGAACTCGTTAACAAGATTTTACAATCGCTTTCTAAAAATTGGGATTCGAAAATAACGACAATACAAGAATCAAAGAACTTGAACTATTTTTCAATTGAAGAACTTATAGGGTCTTTGATGACTTATGAAATAATGTATAATTCACGTAAAGAACTTGACAACTACTTTCCAAAGAACAGGAAGGATTTCGGACTTAGAACAATTGAAGACCACTCGAGCATAAGCTCAAGTGATGGTGAACTTGAACTCCTCACTATGAAATTTAGAAAGTTCATGAAACAAAAATTGAAGAATAAAAATAAACTTAAAAAGAACGCAACTACTTGCTATGAACGCAAGAAGAATGAAACTCTTTGGGATGAATCAACAAAGGCAAGGTGACAAACTATGCCTTAACGGCTTTCGACAATGAGGTAATCAAAATGACCTTAGTTTACTTTGAAATTACATGATGCTATTAATGAGTTATTTTTAATTTAGTTTAATTATTTTTCTTGAAAATTGCATGTTTAATAATATAATAAAAATGCTAAAAAATTAGGATCATGCTTATCATTCTAGTAATTTTGAAAATGATAATAAAAATTACATGTTTTATGATAAATGAACAAAAATGTTAGACTTAAATCTGATAAACATATATATGTTTCTCAAGAAGAAATAATGTGTATCATGTTGATTTCCATATTGTTTCTCGATTTTGATTGAAGATGCTTCATGTTTAATGAAATAATGCTTAATGATTTAATGATGCATAATGATGTAATGATGTAATGGAAATGTTAAAAAGTCTTGGTATTATGCTTGACGATTTTATAATTATGCATGGTGATTTGAAGTAATAATGATTTTTGGGTTTATTGAGCTTGATGATTTCTATGATTTTCATGTTATTTTTTGATTATAAATAATAAAGCTTGGCCTTTGTATGAAAGACTTGAACATGAAATCAATCACAAAATTTGGAACTAAATGAACTTGAGCTATTTTTAGAATATCTATGGTGCTTTCATTAAATGACCCGAAAAGTGATTTTGATGATCATTTTGGATTTGACAATTTGTTTTCATATTTAACCAAACACTTAATTTATTTATGTTTATGACATGAGATGTATTTTATATGAATCATTTTATTCTCATATGATTTTATCGTCTAAAGAAGAAAATTATCATAATGAATCTATGAATCTCTTGGACTATGTAAAAGATTTTGATGATTTTACATAATGATTTTGGATTTCTTTTCATATGATTCATTTTAATAATAAGATAATATATCCAATCGAATCATTTTTTGAAATTTATAACTTGAGATTTCTTATGCACGAATCAAGATCTCTTATGTTTCTTTTATCCATTTATAAAAAGAAGAGATTTGATGAAATAAATCGTCTTGTGGCATTCATGATTTGATATTATTATCTTTCATGACATGATGTGTAAATTCCTTTGTATTTGTGGTTATAAACCTTATGTTATAAGTAGAGTATTGATGTAAAAATTGTATTCTTCCACTCTACTTCTTCCTTGAGTACGATAAAGGGGAGAAAGAAAATTGCTAGTTTGAATGTTAAATTTAGCCAAATTGCAAAAGATGCATAAACTCTCCTTATACATTCTTTTTCGGATCATGATCTTGATTTCTCAAATTTTAAACTTGAATCTTATTTTTGAATTAAGATTTTTTTTCCTATCATGCTTTCTTGTCAAAAATGATATATGATCTTTTGACATTCATTTTTGTTGTTTACCTTTGTCATGCTTTGAAAATTGTTGTAAAGGGAAAAGAATTACAACATTGTATTCTTCCCTTCTTTTTGACATTGACAAAGGGGTTGAAATATCGCTTTAGCTCATCTTGCAAAATTTAGAAATGTGCACTTTGCAAAGGAAACAAAATTGCTAGCTCAAACATTGCAAAGGAAGCAAAAATTTGCTAGCTTGCAAATTGCATGGAGAAAGAAGTGCTATCTTGCTTATCTCAAGAAGTAAAACATGCTAATTTGCACATCTAGCAAAATTTACAAATTTGTATATTTCAAGAAGCAAGAGTTGCCTTCTTGAACACCTCATTTTTGCTAGCTTGTATGTTGTAGAACATGCTATTTTACTACCTTGCATATCTAAAACTTGATAGCTTGCATGTTTTAATATGATGTAGCACTTGCTAAATTTGCTAGCTTGTTTGATGATAAAACTTGAAATTTTGTTTATTTATACAATGATTTGAACTTGTATGTCCAAACACTTGAAAGTTATATTTCTCCTTTTTGTTAATGACAAAAGGGGAGAAGTATGATCATGTTATGCATGATAACATATTGGAAATATTCATGATAAAATTTGTACTGACTTGAATTCAAGATTCTATCAATATGACATATTGATAGGGGGAGTTTGTTTTAACTCCGTCATCAATTAGTTGTCATCATAAAAAATGGGTAGATTGTTGAATCTCGTATTTTGATGATAAAACCAATTAATAAGTGTCTATGATTTGATATGTGTTTTTAGTGATGTAGGATGCTTCAATCAAGATAAGACAATTAAAGCAGAAATAATCATATTGGGCTAGTGGAATATGTAAGAAGATTGGATGTCTAGCCAGAGGATCAGTCGACGTATCGACATAAAACTTCGGACCATGGATTTGGGCATCGGGCCAAGAAGAGCGGATATTGAGCCAAGGATATCGGAGTTACGGAGTCAACTGGCTAGTTGGGTAATAGGCCGCAAGAGAGGACGATGTGCCGAAGAAGAGGACGAAGCGTCGATGGACCAATGACATGCTATACAACATGATTCAAGCTTAGTAATGATTGTCTAGATCAAAGTGTGTTTTTACATGTATAGGATTAACTACAATAGCAAGGCATAAAGCAAAACGAAGTCTCAGAGTCAAGAATGCAATTTCGTTGGGAGTTCGAGAGTTCGTCGGAAGTCCGGACGTTCGTCGGAAGTTCTGTAGGAACTAACCAAGAAGTTTTAGAGCTTGCTAGAGAAGCTCATCAGAACTCACCAAGAAGATCGTCGTGAAGTCTAGGAGCTTGTCGGGAGTCCGCTGGAATATTGCCGAGAGATCGTCGGAAGATCGCCGGAAGAAACTAGACTTACGGACTTGTTTAGCTTAGGAAATGTCTTGGAATTCGTAGTTGTAATTGGGATTAGATTTGGGCCAACCCTATTAGGGGCCAATTGAGCCCATATAAGGAATATGTTGGGCCCAATGAAAGGCCCAAACAATGACCCAAGAAGTGACACCGTTATGGCATAGTCTTCGAGACTATGTCAGGCGATGGTACCACTAGTCTGGGTGGTGGTACCACCCCTGACAGGGTGCCAGGCGGTGGTACCGCCAGTTTGGGCGGTGGTACCGCCTAGTGGCTCAATGCCAGGTAATGGTACCACCAGATTTGGTGATGGTATCGCCCAGTGTAGTGTTAGTGTCAAATTGACACTAGCAGTGGTACCGCCCAGTACAGGCGGTGGTACCGCCTAAACCTAGGAAACCCAGGATGAGATGTTTTTAGGCTCCAAGTTTGAATCAACTTGAGGCCTATAAATACCTCTCTCATCCCTGGTTAAACTACACAAGTATTGAGAGTAAAAAGGAAAGAAACTCTATTGTAATCTTATGTGAAACTCCTATCAAAGTTCTAAGTGTTAGAATAGTTTGAGAGAGGAGTGAGTGAGGGTGTAAGGGTTATCTTCTAAACTCGATAAAAGGAGAAAGAGCTGTAAGAAGGAGGTTGATCTTCGCCTATAAAGGAAGATCGATAGTGGATGCCGGTGGCCTCGACAGAAGAGGAATCGATGGAGTGGCTATAGATCATGACGACTGAACCACTATAAAATCAGCATGTTCTTCTCTGGTTTGTATTTTTATATTTTAGCAATTTATTTTACTGCAAAGCTCTTAACTTGCTTTACATCTACTATGCATCTTCCGTACGCTTTCAAGCTATCTTTACGAAAATGTTTTCAAGTTAACCTCTATCCGAAATGGTTTTCGTCGAAATCGATTTTTATCGTACGAAGGTTTTTTGAACCGACGTAATTTTATCGCTGCACTAATTCATATTGAATCTCGTATTTTGATGATGAAACTACTTGATATATGTTTATGATTTAATCTGCGTTTTGAGTGACGCAGGATGCTTCGATCAGGATGAGACAATTAAAGCAGGAACATCATGTTGTGCCGGAGGAACATGTCAGAAGATTGGACGTCGGGCCGGTGGATCGGTCGACGTATCGACAGAAGGCTTCGGGTCGTGGACTCGGGCATCGGGCCAAGAAGAGCGGGTATTGTGCCAAGGATATCGGAGTTGCGGAGTCAACTGGCCGATTGGGCAATAGGCTGCAGAAGAGGACGATGCGCCGAAGAATCGGACGAAGCGTCGAAAGACCAATGACATGCCGGACAACTTGGTTAATTGCTTAGAACTAATTGTCTCGATCGAAGTTTTTGTTTTGTTGTGCAGGATTAACTACGATGAAAGTTAGACAAGCAGCAGGTGTTGCGCCGGAGTCAAGATCATGATCACGTTGGGAGTTCTAGAGTTCGACGGAAGTTCGGACGGTCGTCGGAGGTTCAGTGAGAACAGATCCGAGAAGTCCAGAAGCTTGCCAAGCGAAGCTCGTCGGAACTCGCCAAGTGGATCGTCGCAAAGTCCAGGAGTTTGCCGGATGTCCGCAGAAGCATCACCGAGGGTTCATCGGATGATCGACGGAAGTTCGCCGGAAACTCGCCGGAAGAAGCGATTGACGTACCGAAGCAGAGCTGCAGAATTTGTCTTAGATTTAATCGTAGTTAGCACGGTGATTAAGTTAGAAATGGGAGGTGATCCCATTAGCTTAATCCTGGGGCAATTGGGCCCCTGAAGAACTCAAGTTGGGTCGAATGGTTCAACCCATTCGAACCCAAGTAGCTGTGGGAGGTGCAACCGCCCAGGCAGGGAGGTGCAACCGCCCAGGCTAAGTCTCCCAGCGAGAATGGGCGGTGCAACCGCTCCAGCCAGGAGGTGCAACCGCCCACGGCTCAGTCTCCAAGTGAGACTGGGCGGTGCAACCTCCTCTGTCAAGAGGTAGCACCGCCAGAGCTCAAGTTCCGAGCTCTGCTGAGAGGTGCAACCACCGAGCTCGGTCTTCGAGCTCTGGCAGAGTGATGCAACCTCCTTAGACAGGTGATGCATCGCCTGAGCTCAGTCTTCGAGCTCTGGCAGAAAGGTGCAACCACCCCTGACAGAGAGGTGCATCCGCCTGAGCTCAGTCTTCGAGCTCTGCCAGGCGGTGCCACCTCTCCAGTCAAGAGGTGCAACCGCCTGATCTCGGAATTCCGGGATTTGATGGTTTTGAGCTCGAATTTTGAACTGGGTTGGGGCCTATAAATACCCCACCCATTCAGCACTGAAAAGATACAGACCTACACCGAAATCTTGATCTTTTCTGTGATTCTAAGAGCTCAAAAGTGTTGTAAAGCCTTTAAGTCTCCTCCTTCTGTTCTTCAAGTTTTCAGTTGTAAAGTGAGGAGAGAAAGGTCTGTAAAGGTTGTCTCCTGAGCCTGTCAAAAGGAGAGAAATTGTAAAAGGGCAGTTTGGCCTTCGCCTATTGAAGGAAGGCCCCTAGTTGATGTCGGCAACCTCGTCGGTGGAGGAAGCCAAAAGTGGAGTAGGTCAAGGCTGACCGAACCACTCTAAATCTCTGGTTTGCGTTTATTTTCGAGCACTTTATCATTACTGCAAACCTCCTTCATTACTACTGCTCTCTGCGCTTTCACGAACAAGTTCTAAGTGCTGTTCTTCCGAATCTGCATTCAGACGTAAATTCGTATTTTCATACATTACAGTTTACGTTTACGTTTGATTCTGCAGAACTGTCTTCCGTGCTTTTACAAACGAGCTTCTTTGCAGTTTACACTTACATTTTGATCCTATTGATAACTGCAAACTGTCCTCTACAATTTTACGAACGAGTTTCAACATTTAGACGTAAAACTGCATTCAGACGTAAATCGGCTTTCCTCGCTCAATCATCAGATCTCAGTTCACGTTTACGTCTTGATTTCAACTGCATACTGCCTTCTGCGAGTATACAAACGAGTTTCAAAGTTTAGACGTAAATCTGCGTCTAGACGTAAAACTGCGTTTAGACGTAAATCTGCGTTTAGACGTAAATCTGAGTTTAGACGTAAATCTGCGTTTAGACGTAAAACTGCGTTTAGACGTAAATCTGCGTTTAGACGTAAATCTGCGTTTAGACGTAAAACTGCGTTTAGACGTAAATCTGAGTTTAGACGAAAACTGCGCTTAGACGCAAAACTGCGCTTAGACGCAATCTGCGCTTAGACGCAAACTGCACTTAGATACAAACTGAGAATTTGCTTTTGCACCATAATAGTTTTTGAACGAACGCAGCTTTTGGTTTTTAATCGCTGTAAGATTTCCGCTGCACTAATTCACCCCCCCCCTCTTAGTGCTCTCGATCCTAACAATTGGTATCAGAGCGGGGTATTTCTCATTTCGGATTTACACCCGAGAGAAATGACTTTTCAAGAGGGCTGTTCGGTCTTTCGTCTACCGTTCTTTAACGGATTGGACTACACTTATTGGAAAACTCGAATGAGAGTTTTCTTAATTTCTCTAAATCTGGATTTATGGAATATCATTGAAAACGGTTTTCAACTTCCCTCCAAACCGATGAACGAATGGTCGGTTTTGGAGAAGAAGAATTTTTCTTTAAACGCAAAGGCTATGAATGCCTTATTTTGCGCATTGGACAAAAATGAGTTCAATCGGATTTCTACGTGTGAAACGGCTTTCGATATTTGGCGCACTCTTGAAATCACGCACGAGGGAACTAGTAGAGTCAAAGACTCGAAAGTTAATATTTTACTGCTTGATTTCGAGCTTTTTCATATGAAACCAAGCGAAACCGTTGTTGACATGTACACCCGTTTTACGGATGTCGTCAATGGTTTAAAATCACTTGGTAAAAGCTTTTCGGATTTTGAACTCGTTAACAAAGTTTTGCGCTCACTTTCTAAAACTTGGGATTCAAAAGTAACTGCTATTCAAGAATCGAAAAACTTGAACCATTTTCCACTTGAAGAACTAATTGGTTCATTGATCACATATGAAATGACGTGCAATGCACGCGAAGAACTTGAGAACCACCTTCCAAAGAACAGGAAGGATTTGGGACATAGAACATTTGAAGACCACTCGAGCATAAGCTCAAGTGATGGTGAACTTAAACTACAAATGAAACGAAAATTAAAAAGCAAAAAGAATGGAACTACTTGCTTTAAACGCAAGAAGAAGAACAAAAATTGGGATGAATCGAGCTCATCTGAAGACGAGAAAGTCAACAAAAGCGAGGCGGCAAACTACGCCTTACTAGCTTACGACATTGAGGTAATTAAAATGCCTTTGGTTTATTTTGAAATTACTTGATGCTTTCATGATATATTTTCTTTTTTAGTTTAAAACTAATTTTCTTGAAAATTACATGTTTAAAAATAAAAATACAAAAATTATGATCATGCTGATAATTTCGAAAATAATATTGCATATTTTATGATAAACAAACAAAATGATTTTGATCATGGTTAAGAAGTAATAATGTATCATGTTTGATTAACATTGTTGAATGAAATCACGTTTGATTTAAAGTAATGCATAAAGATGTAATATGAAATGGTTATTAACAATTTTATGCATGTGATTTTAAGTTATCCATGATCATGAGCTTGTTTGATCTTCTTGACTTAATTTCAAGATCTATAGCAAAAATCATGTTTGAATATATGAAAGTGTTAATTTCATTTTCGGAGTCAGTTAACAATTGGTATCCTAACAATCGGATTTTCTCATACACTTATGAAAAATATTTTTCTAAAATGGATTTGATGAAATGATTCATGCTTATAAACTCCATCTTGAAATATGAATGATAGTGTTTTTGCTTGCAAAGATTTGTTTCACATTCATATCTCCTATGATTCGTGTGCAGAAAAAGAATTTATAAATCATAACACAATGTGATTTCTTATGCAAAAATAAAGTGCTTTTGTGATTCTTTGCTAAAGAGAATAATTATTAAAATCATGATCTTGATAACATGAAGCTCTTTATAAATCAAGATCGTTCATTATGCTCCCTACATTTATCAAAAAGGAGTTCTTCAAATGAAATGCAATTCAATGAAGTGTCATATTGATATCTTGAAACTTGGAATATTTTAAAATGTGATCTTGATAAGAATGTTTCAAGTTGCTCTTTGTACTATATCTTTTCGAATGAATCATGAGCCTTGATATCATATATTTCATAATACAAGATTTCTTTATGTCTTGAACTTTAATGCTTATCTTAATTTGGCATATAAAGACTAAGGCATGCTTAGATGAAAAAGAATCTCTTAAAAAATGCTTTTCCCATCTGATCGAGATTAATGATTTCATGATATTTTGTGAATCTCGAAATTAATTTTAATGACTTGATTATGAATTTCAAGTTAATGATTTGATTTGAATAAGTTTTATCTAAATCATAATCTTTATCTTGCAAAATTGAAGTCACAAATAATATCTTGTGGTATTCATGAATTGATACTCACAATATGAAAGCATTGATATTCATGACTTGAATTGGATTGAAACATTGTATGCTTAAATTAATCGTTCTCCTATGTTTCAAAAATTCCTTAAATGCCTTGAAATGATTGAAATATTTAACACTTTTATGCTCTACCCCCTACTTTCTTCTTGTTTTCAATGATAAAATGGGGAGAAGTTTTGATCATGCATGGTAGGATATAATTTGACAAAATTGATACCATCATGATATGAAACATTAATGTAATTATGAATGGTGATATGATATCATGCATCTAATACTTCAACTTATGATAATGATGCATGCAATGATAAAATATTCATGATGAAAAATTGTCTTGACATTCATAACTTGATTATTCATCATTTGTCATGATTTTGAAATCGTTCTAAAAGGAAAAGAGAACTACAAAACTGTATTCTCTCTTTCTTTTTTACAATGACAAAGGGGGAGATAGTTAGCTTGTACAAGTCAAGAAGATGCAAAAACTTGATTGCTAGCTTACCTATTTTAAGAAGCAAAGATTGCTAACTTGCTTATTTCAAGAAGAAAAATTGTCTTCTTGAACATCACTATCTTGAATATCTCAAGAAGCAAAACTTTCAATTTGCACATTGCAATAGGAAGCAAGAATCATGAGCTTACACAAGAAATTTATCTTGCATTTGCTTTCGAAATTTTTGCTAGCTTATATATTGTGAAACTTGTATATCATAAAAATTGCTAGCTTGTTGGTCTAAAGAGAAGCAAAAAGTTGCTATCTCAAAAGAAACAAATGTGCTATCTTGCCTATCTCAAGAGGCAAAAATGCTAACTTGCGCATCTAGCAAAGTGAGCAAAATTTTCAAGAAGCAAGAGTTGCCTTCTTGAACATCTCTAATTTGCTAGCTTGCATGATATAGAACTTGCTATCTTGAACATTACCAAAAGTGCTATCTTATATGTTATAAAACTTGAATATCTAAAACTTGATAGCATGAATGTCCTAAGCATGATATAACACTTGCTAAATCTTCTAGCTCCAAGATTGCATGATGATAAAACTTGATACTATGTTTTTCATGCAATGAGTTGAACCAATAACACACACACTTGATTGTAGTACTTCTCCTTTTTGTTGATGACAAAGGGGGAGAAGTATGTTGATGACATGACATGTGATGCATAAGTTTATGCATAAGTTCATGTTGACGTGTTGCAAGTATTCATGATGAATATTGCAATGACTTGAATTCAGTTTGAATTCAAGGTTCTATCAATTTGGCATATTGATAGGGGGAGTTTGTTTAAACTCCGGGAGTTAAGCTTAACTCCGTCATCAAGTGGTTGTCATCATCAAAAAGGGGGAGATTGTTGAATCTCGTATTTTGATGATGAAACTACTTGATATATGTTTATGATTTAATCTGCGTTTTGAGTGACGCAGGATGCTTCGATCAGGATGAGACAATTAAAGCAGGAACATCATGTTGTGCCGGAGGAACATGTCAGAAGATTGGACGTCGGGCCGGTGGATCGGTCGACGTATCGACAGAAGGCTTCGGGTCGTGGACTCGGGCATCGGGCCAAGAAGAGCGGGTATTGTGCCAAGGATATCGGAGTTGCGGAGTCAACTGGCCGATTGGGCAATAGGCTGCAGAAGAGGACGATGCGCCGAAGAATCGGACGAAGCGTCGAAAGACCAATGACATGCCGGACAACTTGGTTAATTGCTTAGAACTAATTGTCTCGATCGAAGTTTTTGTTTTGTTGTGCAGGATTAACTACGATGAAAGTTAGACAAGCAGCAGGTGTTGCGCCGGAGTCAAGATCATGATCACGTTGGGAGTTCTAGAGTTCGACGGAAGTTCGGACGGTCGTCGGAGGTTCAGTGAGAACAGATCCGAGAAGTCCAGAAGCTTGCCAAGCGAAGCTCGTCGGAACTCGCCAAGTGGATCGTCGCAAAGTCCAGGAGTTTGCCGGATGTCCGCAGAAGCATCACCGAGGGTTCATCGGATGATCGACGGAAGTTCGCCGGAAACTCGCCGGAAGAAGCGATTGACGTACCGAAGCAGAGCTGCAGAATTTGTCTTAGATTTAATCGTAGTTAGCACGGTGATTAAGTTAGAAATGGGAGGTGATCCCATTAGCTTAATCCTGGGGCAATTGGGCCCCTGAAGAACTCAAGTTGGGTCGAATGGTTCAACCCATTCGAACCCAAGTAGCTGTGGGAGGTGCAACCGCCCAGGCAGGGAGGTGCAACCGCCCAGGCTAAGTCTCCCAGCGAGAATGGGCGGTGCAACCGCTCCAGCCAGGAGGTGCAACCGCCCACGGCTCAGTCTCCAAGTGAGACTGGGCGGTGCAACCTCCTCTGTCAAGAGGTAGCACCGCCAGAGCTCAAGTTCCGAGCTCTGCCGAGAGGTGCAACCACCGAGCTCGGTCTTCGAGCTCTGGCAGAGTGATGCAACCTCCTTAGACAGGTGATGCATCGCCTGAGCTCAGTCTTCGAGCTCTGGCAGAAAGGTGCAACCACCCCTGACAGAGAGGTGCATCCGCCTGAGCTCAGTCTTCGAGCTCTGCCAGGCGGTGCCACCTCTCCAGTCAAGAGGTGCAACCGCCTGATCCCGGAATTCCGGGATTTGATGGTTTTGAGCTCGAATTTTGAACTGGGTTGGGGCCTATAAATACCCCACCCATTCAGCACTGAAAAGATACAGACCTACACCGAAATCTTGATCTTTTCTGTGATTCTAAGAGCTCAAAAGTGTTGTAAAGCCTTTAAGTCTCCTCCTTCTGTTCTTCAAGTTTTCAGTTGTAAAGTGAGGAGAGAAAGGTCTGTAAAGGTTGTCTCCTGAGCCTGTCAAAAGGAGAGAAATTGTAAAAGGGCAGTTTGGCCTTCGCCTATTGAAGGAAGGCCCCTAGTTGACGTCGGCAACCTCGTCGGTGGAGGAAGCCAAAAGTGGAGTAGGTCAAGGCTGACCGAACCACTCTAAATCTCTGGTTTGCATTTATTTTCGAGCACTTTATCATTACTGCAAACCTCCTTCATTACTACTGCTCTCTGCTCTTTCACGAACAAGTTCTAAGTGCTGTTCTTCCGAATCTGCATTCAGACGTAAATTCGTATTTTCATACATTACAGTTTACGTTTACGTTTGATTCTGCAAAACTGTCTTCCGTGCTTTTACAAACGAGCTTCTTTGCAGTTTACACTTACATTTTGATCCTATTGATAACTGCAAACTGTCCTCTACAATTTTACGAACGAGTTTCAACATTTAGACGTAAAACTGCATTCAGACGTAAATCGGCTTTCCTCGCTCAATCATCAGATCTCAGTTCACGTTTACGTCTTGATTTCAACTGCATACTGCCTTCTGCGAGTATACAAACGAGTTTCAAAGTTTAGACGTAAATCTGCGTCTAGACGTAAAACTGCGTTTAGACGTAAATCTGCGTTTAGACGTAAATCTGAGTTTAGACGTAAATCTGCGTTTAGACGTAAAACTGCGTTTAGACGTAAATCTGCGTTTAGACGTAAATCTGCGTTTAGACGTAAATCTGAGTTTAGACGAAAACTGCGCTTAGACGCAAAACTGCGCTTAGACGCAATCTGCGCTTAGACGCAAACTGCACTTAGATACAAACTGAGAATTTGCTTTTGCACCATAATAGTTTTTGAACGAACGCAGCTTTTGGTTTTTAATCGCTGTAAGATTTCCGCTGCACTAATTCACCCTCTTAGTGCTCTCGATCCTAACAATTCAACCCCCCCTCATAGTGCTGACTCTTTTCCTGACACCAAGCACATGCACATATCATCCAAACTGATTTTCTTTCACTTTATCTTTTATCAAAGTGATATCTAGTTGCTTGCTAACGTAGAATGTAAAGAAAATTAAGAAAATACTATATAGCAAACTGACCTTATAAGAGAGGACGAGAGAAATCAATTCCTTATAGTAGAGAATACCTTTACAATGCTTGAAAGATATTACTTCTTGATGATTTCATAGGTTTATAGGAAGCATTTATTTATACTAGTTCTATGTCTTGAAAATTAGTTAACTAGCAATGTAGGATAAATTTTGGTCTTGGAAACTAATTAACCCGCAATGTGGGATAAAAAAATATAAAAATGATAAATTGACAACTTTAGGCTATTTGAAAATAGTCTTCTTCTACTTATCTCATATTAATCCCTTCCACTTGAGAAAAAACTCGCCTTTGAGTTTATATCCGGATACAATGGATTCTTATTTGGAAAGTAATCATATAATTATGCAACATTGAAGGTCTTTGAGATCTCCCAATCACCTAGTAAATTAATCATATAGGCATTATTATTGATTTTATTTAAGACCTTGTAGGGATCATATTTTTTTGACTTCAATTTATTACAAGTGTTTATGAAAAATATCTCTTTTTGCAAGTATACCATAATTGTATCTCTTTCCTTGAATACCTTCTTTCTCCTATGTTTATCGGTTGCTTCCTTGTACCTAGCATTAGGAGCTTCCAACTTCGTCTTCACTTCAACTTAGATTGATTGTACTTGCTTAGCTATGTTGTTAGTTGCTACACTCATTCCATGAGTCTTTAGTAGGTGAACTAAATCCAAAACATGCTTCGATACTTTCTTATAAACAACAAAGGATGGTGATGCTCTTATAAAACTATCAATTACGTAATTATAGACAAATTCAGCTTGTGCAAGTATGAAATCTCATTGTATTGGTTTGTCACAAAAAATACAACGAATTAAGTTTCCAAGAATTTTATTAGTTACCTTAGTCTAACCATCAATTTGTGTGTGAGCTGTGCTGCTAAACTTTAAACTTACCTCAAATCTTTTTCACAAGGTCAGCCAAAAATGAGATAGAAATTTAAAATCTCTATAAGAAGTGATTGATTTTGACACCCCATATAGGCACATGACTTCTTGAAAGAATAGCTTGACAATATGTATCGTATCTAAAGTCTTTAGACACGATATAAAATGAGCCATCTTGGAGAACCGAACCATAACCACAAACACATAATCAACTCCCCTTTGAGTTCTTCATAATCCCAATACAAAATCCATGGATAAATCCTCTCAAATGTATTTTAGAACTGGTAGTGGCATATATAAACTAGTGTTTTATGATTGTCCTTTTGTAGTTTGACAAGTCAAACATTTTCTTACAAAATTGCCAACATCCCTTTTTAATTGTGGCCACAAGTAACTCTTCTTGACGCTTGCTATTGTTTTGTCTCACCCAAAATATCCATTGAGTCCTCCTCCATATAAATCTCGAATTGTAATCAAATCAAATATTTAAGTTAGGAATTGATTTTATTTCCTTACTTGTTATTATAATTTAAGGAAATCTTAATCTACTTCCTTGTTTGTTGATATGAATTAAAGAAATAACTATTAAGTATTCTAAATATGATAATATCATATTTGTTAGTATATTAAATGAAAATAATTTATATTAAACAAATACAAAAATTAAAATAAATTTCCCTTAATAGAGGCTCACCTTCTCCTATTTAACGGGGAGGGATCTCTCTCATTCGTTCCTCACCTAGTCGAGCCTGGCAGCGGGAGGAACGAGGAGTTACACCCTGTTGACAAGAGAACTAGGAGTTACACCCTATTGACAAGAGGTAGGTTTCCTACCTTTCTTAAAAGTTTTAGCTTTTATTTTGATTCTTTAAATGTTGAAAGTTTTATAGTTTGAAAAATGTGTATCAATTCTTTAAATGTCAAATTTTTTGTATTAAAATAATCAGTTAAAGTTTTCATAATATTATTTAACCCATGATTAAGGTTTTTATTATAGAATTAAATATGTTAAAAATGTATATGTTTCATATGATATATTTTTTGTATTACAGTTTATCTTTAATCTTATCTGGAATAAAATCTTGTTAGACTAGAATATGTTATCTAAAATCCCTTTTTGATATTCTTTGATCTGAAATTTAAAATATATTATTCTGAATGATTTAAAATATGGCTAGAATATGTCGAAATTTTATATGTTGAAAACATGATTTTTATTTGAATTTAGAAAGCTATTTCCTTGTATTAAAACTTATCTCCTAGTCCATCTTTTAATGTCTTATGATTTCTAGTCAAATTGAGAATGTTATTTCTTTGTATTAAAGCTTTTCTCCTCATCTATCTTTTAATACATTATTATGTTTTTATTTATGTTGTTAATGGGTATATGCTATGACTAGTCCATGGGCCAGGACTGGGCCAGTTTTATGTAATGCATGCTCAATCATGTATAATGCACATGACTAGTAGATGGACTGGCTGAATCTAGCCCAATATTATTGTTGAACTTGAGCCCAAATATTGATTGAACTAAACTAAACTTGATTAGTCTAGATCAATTCAGGGTGATTCTGAATTGATTGACTTATTCAAGTTAGTTTAACCTAAATTGAACATAATCTAGCCTACATTTTACTAGTCTAGGGTGGTTCCAGACCAGTTAAATAAGGATTAGAGATCAGTTCAGTTAGGCTCTAGTAAATCGAGTTCAATTGAATCGATTAAACTAGAGTTCAAGTCAATTGAGGGCTAATTTATATTATTTGATATTGATGATATTTGAAAGAGATGTTTTAAATATGTTATTTCATCCCGAAATGGACATGACCAGTGTGAGATTATATTATTTTCCTACCGAGAGCAGGTAGGGCGATTCCCTTCGGGGATTAGCGGGCCGTCAGATGTGGCGTTTGGACAGTTCCTCCATCCGCTATTGGGAGGAACGTGTCCCCACTTTGGCGGGTGTGGGACACCACTCCATCCGCTATTGGGAGTGTGATATGAGTTTGCCTCCATCCGCTGTTGAGAACACAAACTCATCCCGTAGGATAAAGCCTCTCCATCTGCTGTTGGGGGAGTGCTCCTTCGGGTACTTGATATACGCCAATGGGATGATTGATTGAATTTGATCATGTATACATTTTGAGTTGACTTTTGGGGTTCCTACTTAGTGTTGCTGAATTTTCTTTGTTTTTGATTTTCAGAGCAGTCTCCCTCTAATACTAAATCGGATTTCAGTGGATAGCGGACCTTCCTCTACCGCTAGGTAGAGCCACTTGGATGATTCTTGAAGTTAACATCACTATGCTTATTTTTCTATTTATGATTCGATGAATAAATGTATTGTAATAAATGAATTGTAATAAACATTTATGAATGATGAATAAAGTGATGTTTATTTATTTAGCCTGTGTGGAAAAAAAAAAAAAATCAGGATGTGATATCTTTTATGGTATCAGAGCATGGTCTAGGGCCTGTAGGTGTATTAGCTCCCTTGATTGACTCTAACCGATGATTGTCTTTAACATATTATAGGAGTAATGGAGCCAATTCCAGAGATTAGTGGTCCTGTCACTCGGGGTGCTCTTGGTCGCAATGCTATTGGTCTACGCACTCGGAGAGGTGTTCAAACAAATAATAACTTGGAAGCTCCACACATCGTAGAGCAAACCCAGTCCTCCCGTACACCTGTCACTAATTATGGGCCAGCTTCTCCGACTTCGCAAAATGCCCCTCATGCCCCAACACCCGTCAATACTCAAGGTGACGTACACGGAGTCCTCAATGCTATTAGAGGATACTTTGAGCGTCAGGAGGAACGAGATGAAATTCCATGGGGTAGGAATAATACTTTAGATCACTTTAAGAGATTGGGACCACCAATTTTTGAGGGCAAGCCATACCCAATCTTTGCTGAACGTTGGATTCGTCAAGTGGAAAAGACATTCGAAGCTATCGAATGTAGGGAAAATCAGAAAGTGCCTTTCGCTTCTTTCATTTTGGAAGGGAAGGTAGACACTTGGTGGACCTCAAAAAGGAAGATGTTAGAGGCAGGAGGTAATGTGATAACTTGGGAGCAGTTTAAAGATGCATTTTATGAGCAGTTCTTTCCTGATTCAGTTTGCTTTGAGAAACAACAAGAGTTCCTTAGCATCCACCAAGGAAATAGAACTGTAATGGAATATGATCATCATTTCACTGAGTTGGCTCAGTTCTCTCCACATATTGCTTATAATGAAAGTCAAAGAGCTCGTTATTTTGAGAGAGGACTTCGATCATCAATTAGAAAGTCTGTTGCAGTACTGATTTTACCAACATATGCTGAAGTGTTAAATCGAGCTTTGATGGTAGAGAAATTGGATAATGAATTACAACAAGCAAAGGATCGAAAGCAACCTTTTAGTGCTACACTATTTACGTATGGGAGATCACATTTTGGACCCTCAAATAAAGGAAAAGGTAAACAGTTTGGGCATCAACAAGCAAGAGCTCCTAGCAATCAAGTTGTTATAAGATGTTATTTCTATGGGAAGACATATCATGTTTCCACCTCATGCCCAATGGGACAACATGTATGTTTTTATTGTCAACAACCGGGGCACATGTCAAAGGATTGCCCACGGAAGCAACATCAACGCCGAGCTCCACCCCAAACAGCTAGACAACAACAGTTACGACCCAGAGAGGAAGGATAGGCAAGAATCTACGCACTGACTCATCAAGATGCTGAAGCCTCGGGTTCTACACAATCTTTTATATCACCCTATTTTGCTATGAAATTGCATAAAAAATGTGAGACAATGAATAATGCATTAATGGTAGTAACACCAGTTGGAAACTCTTTGATAGTTGATCAGATATATAAAAACTATGTTATTACTATTGAAAGTCACGATTTGCTAGTCGATCTTATTCTACTCGAATTTCAAGATTTCGATGCTATCTTGGGTATGGACTGGCTTTCAGCATACCATGCAAGTGTCGATTGTTTTCGGAAGACTGTTACTTTCTCACCTCTAGATCAACCACCTTTCAAGTTCATTGGGATTCAAGAAAAGTTTCCTTCTATTATTTCAGCCTTGAGTGCTACCCAACTATTACTGAAAGGATGTCAGGGATACTTGACCTTCATTTCTGGAGAAGAATCTAAGAAGCCAGTATTAAAGGACATCCCTATTGTGCGGGATTTTCTAGATGTTTTTCCTAAAGATCTACTTGCACTGCCACCAAATAGACAGATTGAATTTACAATTGATCTTCTACCTGGTATTACACCTATTTCTAAACCTCCATATAGAATGGCACCAATTGAGTTGGAGTTAAAGAAACAGATCCAAGAGCTTTTGGACAAGGGTTTTATTCGACCCAGTGTATCACCTTGGGGTGCCCCTATCCTATTTGTGAAGAAGAAAGATGGATCTATGCGACTATGCATTTATTATAGACAGCTCAACCAAGTGACCATAAAGAATAAATATCATCTTCCCCGAATAAATGACCTGTTTGATCAACTTCAAGGTACTCAGGTATACTCAAAGATTGATTTGAGATCCGGGTATCATCAACTAAAGATAAGGGAAGGAGACATATAGAAAATTGCCTTTAGAACAAGATATGGTCATTATGAATTCTTAGTAATGCCTTTTGGACTCACAAATGCACCAACTGCCTTCATGTACCTCATAAATAGGGTGTTCCACCCTTATCTTGATAAATTTATAATTGTGTTCATTGATGATATTCTGATCTACTCCAAAAGCATAGTAGAGCATGAATACCATCTTAAGACAGTTCTGGAAGTCCTAAGGCAAGAGAAACTATATGCCAAGTTAAGCAAGTGCAACTTCTGGCTCAATGAAATTATGTTTCTCGGTCATGTAATTTCAAGCGCTGGCATATCTGTTGACCCTCATAAGATTGAAGCTATGATAAAATGGAAGCAGCCTTCTAATGTTTCAGAGATTAGAAGCTTCTTGGGTTTGGCTGGATACTATAGAAGATTTGTAGAAGGCTTTTCAAAAATAGCAGCACCATTGACCAAGTTGACACAAAAGAACATAAAATTCATGTGGGATGATAAATGTCAACAAAGTTTTCAAGAATTAAAGAAGAAATTAACCAGTGCTCCTATCTTGGTGATTCCTTCAGGGGGAGAAGGTTTTGTAGTGTATAGTGATGCCTCACTACAAGGGCTTGGTTGCGTTCTAATGCAAAACGAGAGGGTAGTTGCTTATGCATGGAGGCAATTAAAGCCTCATGAAATGAACTATCCTACTCATGACTTAGAGCTAGCATCTATCATTTTTGCACTGAAAATTTGGAGGCATTATCTCTATGGACAGACTTTCGAAATCTTCACAGATCATAAGAGTCTAAAAAATATTTTCACACAGAAAGATTTAAATATAAGACAAAGAAGGTGGTTGGACTTTCTAAAGGATTATGATTTTAATATCAACTACCATCCTGGGAAAGCTAATGTAGTTGCTGATGCCTTAAGCAGAAATACCTACAGTCTTGTAGCCTATATGAATATTCAAAGGAATTCTATGATGACGGAGTTAGCATACTTAAAACTTAAACTTTTATCGGAGACAAATAAAGGTTTTTTTGTGTGTTTGATGACACAATCATTTTTGGTGGAAAAAGTTAAAGAAGGTCAAAAGGAAGATACATATCTTCGAATGATAGTTAAGGAAATAGCTCAAGGATCTAGACCTGAATTCCTCCAAGCCGAAGATGGTTCTATTATATTCCACAATTGACTTTGTGTTCCCGAAAGCCATCCAGTAAAGATGCAATTATTAGAGGAAGCACATAGATCAAAATTTAATATCCATCCCGGGACTACTAAGATGTATGGAGATTTACACCAAAACTATTGGTGGCGTGGTATGAAGAGAGATATAGCAGAGTTTGTCTCTAAATGTCTGATATGTCAACAGGTGAAGATAGAACATCGAGTACCTGCGGGAAAGTTGCAAAGGTTTTCGATTCCTGAATGGAAGTGGGAGCAAGTCACTATGGATTTTGTGACAGGATTACCCAAGACTGTGAAAGGATACGACGGAATTTGGGTAATAGTAGACATACTTACTAAATCTGCTCACTTCCTTCCTATTAACAAGAAGTATTAATTGGATAAACTAGCAAGCTTATATATTAAGGAAATTATTCGATATCATGGGGTGCCAGTTAGCATTATCTCAGATAGAGATCCAAGATTCACCTCCAAATTTTGGGGAAGTCTACAAAAATCTTTGGGCACGCAGTTAAAGTTTAGTACAACCTTTCACCCCTAAACTGATGGTCAATCTGAAAGGACAATACAAACTCTTGAAGATCTCTTAAGAGCATGTGCTTTGGACTTTGGTGGGAGTTAGGATATGCACTTACATCTAATTGAGTTTTCTTATAATAATAGTTACCACTCTAGCATACAGATGACTCCATTTGAAGCTCTTTATGGAAGAAAGTGCAGATCACTTGTATATTGGGATGAAGTAGGAGAACGAAAGCTTTTGGGGCCTCAATTAATTCAAAAAGATGCTGATAATATTCGAATTATACGCCAAAGATTATTAACAGCTCAAAGTCGTCAGAAAAGTTATGCAGATCGAAGGCGAAGAGAACTAGAGTTCGAAGTTGGTGAGCACGTCTTCTTAAAGGTGTCGCCAACCAAGGGAGTTATGAGGTTTGGTCAAAGGGGAAAGTTAGCCCCAAGATTTATTGGCCCATTTGAGATCTTACAAAAGGTTGGGCCTATAGCATACAGATTGGCATTGCCCCCGGCTTTGGCTAGCATCCATGATGTATTCCACGTGTCAATGCTTTGAAGATATATCAGGGATCCATCACATGTCATATCTTACCAACCTCTACAACTACGAGATGATGCCACTTTTAGAGAATAACCAACCAGATCTTGGAAAGTAAAGAACATGTTCTAAGGAACAAAATTATACCTTTGGTAAAGATTTGTTGGCAACACCATTCAGACCAAGAAGCAACGTGGGAAAGAGAAGAAGATATGCGAGAGCAGTATCCTCATCTATTCTATTAAGGTAAGCTAAATTTGGGGACCAAATTTCCTATAGGAGGGGAGAAATGTAATCAAATCAAATATTTTAGTTAGGAATTGATTTTATTTCCTTACTTGTTATTATAATTTAAGGAAATCTTAATCTACTTCCTTGTTTGTTGATATGAATTAAGGAAATAACTATTAAGTATTCCAAATATGATGATATCATATTTGTTAGTATATTAAATTGAAATAATTTATATTAAATAAATATGAAAATTAAAATAAATTTCCCTTAATAGAGGCTCACATTCTCCTATTTAAAGGGGAGGGATCTCTCTCCTTCGTTCCTCACCTAGTCGAGCCTGGCAGCGGGAGGAACGAGGAGTTACACCCTGTTGACAAGAGAACGAGGAGTTACACCCTGTTGACAAGAGGTAGGTTTCCTACCTTTCTTAAAAGTTTTAGCTTTTATTTTGATTCTTTAAATGTTGAAAGTTTTATAGTTTGAAAAATGTGTATCAATTCTTTAAATGTCAAATTTTTTGTATTAAAATAATCAGTTAAAGTTTTCATAATATTATTTAACCCATGATTAAGGTTTTTATTGTAGAATTAAATATGTTAAAAATGTATATGTTTTATATGATATATTTTCTGTATTACAGCTTATCTTTAATCTTATCTGGATTAAAATCTTGTTAGACTAGAATATGTTATCTAAAATCCCTTTTTGATATTCTTTGATCTGAAATTTAAAATATATTATTCTGAATGATTTAAAATATGACTAGAATATGTCGAAATTTTATGTGTTGAAAATATGATTTTTATTTGAATTTAGAAAGCTATTTCCTTGTATTAAAACTTATCTCCTAGTCCCTCTTTTAATGTCTTATGATTTCTAATCAAATTGAGAATGTTATTTCTTTGTATTAAAGCTTTTCTCCTCATCTATCTTTTAATGCATTATTATGTTTTTATTTATGTTGTTAATGGGTATATGCTATGTGTTAGGATCGAGAGCACTAAGAGGGGGGGGGGGTGAATTAGTGCAGCGGAAATCTTACAGCGATTAAAAACCAAAAGCTGCGTTCGTTCAAAAACTATTACGATGCAAAAGCAAATTCTCAGTTTGTATCTAAGTGCAGTTTGCGTCTAAGCGCAGATTGCGTCTAAGCGTAGTTTTGCGTCTAAGCGCAGTTTACGTCTAAACTCAGATTTACGTCTAAACGCAGTTTTACGTCTAAACGCAGATTTACGTCTAAACGCAGATTTACGTCTAAACGTAGATTTACGTCTAAACGCAGTTTTACGTCTAAACGCAGTTTTACGTCTAAACTCAGATTTACGTCTTAAACTCAGATTTACGTCTAAACGCAGATTTACGTCTAAACGCAGTTTTACGTCTAGACGCAGATTTACGTCTAAACTTTGAAACTCGTTTGTATACTCGCAGAAGGCAGTATGCAGTTGAAATCAAGACGTAAACGTGAACTGAGAACTGATGATTGAGCGAGGAAAGCCGATTTACGTCTGAATGCAGTTTTACGTCTAAATGTTAAAACTCGTTCGTAAAATTGTAGAGGACAGTTTGCAGTTATCAATAGGATCAAAATGTAAGTGTAAACTGCAAAGAAGCTCGTTCGTAAAAGCACGGAAAACAGTTCTGCAGAATCAAACGTAAACGTAAACTGTAATGTATGAAAATACGAATTTACGTCTGAATGCAGATTCGGAAGAACAGCACTTAGAACTTGTTCGTGAAAGCGCAGAGAGCAGTAGTAATGAAGGAGGTTTGCAGTAATGATAAAGTGCTCGAAAATAAACGCAAACCAGAGATTTAGAGTGGTTCGGTCAGCCTTGACCTACTCCACTTTTGGCTTCCTCCACCGACGAGGTTGCCGACGTCAACTAGGGGCCTTCCTTCAATAGGCGAAGGCCAAACTGCCCTTTTACAATTTCTCTCCTTTTGACAGGCTCAGGAGACAACCTTTACAGACCTTTCTCTCCTCACTTTACAACTGAAAACTTGAAGAACAGAAGGAGGAGACTTAAAGGCTTTACAAACACTTTTGAGCTCTTAGAATCACAGAAAAGATCAAGATTTCGGTGTAGGTCTGTATCTTTTCAGTGCTGAATGGGTGGGGTATTTATAGGCCCCAACCCAATTCAAAATTCGAGCTCAAAACCATCAAATCCCGGAATTCCGGGATCAGGCGGTTGCACCTCTTGACTGGAGAGGTTGCACCGCCTGGCAGAGCTCGAAGACTGAGCTCAGGCGGATGCACCTCTCTGTCAGGGGTGGTTGCACCTTTCTGCCAGAGCTCGAAGACCGAGCTCAGGCGATGCATCACCTGTCCAAGGAGGTTGCATCACTCTGCCAGAGCTCGAAGACCGAGCTCGGTGGTTGCACCTCTCGGCAGAGCTCGGAACTTGAGCTCTGGCGGTGCTACCTCTTGACAGAGGAGGTTGCACCGCCCAATCTCACTTGGAGACTGAGCCGTGGGCGGTTGCACCTCCTGGCTGGAGCGGTTGCATCGCCCAGTCTCGCTGGGAGACTTAGCCTGGGCGGTTGCACCTCCCACAGCTACTTGGGTTCGAATGGGTTGAACCATTCGACCCAACTTGAGTTCTTCAGGGGCCCAATTGCCCCAGGATTAAGCTAATGGGATCACCTCCCATTTCTAACTTAATCACCGTGCTAACTACGATTAAATCTAAGACAAATTCTGCAGCTTTGCTTCGGTACGTCAATCGCTTCTTCCGGCGAGTTTCCAGCGAACTTCCGTCGATCATCCGATGAACCCTCGGTGATGCTTCTGCGGACTTCCGGCAAACTCCTGGACTTTGCGACGATCCACTTGGCGAGTTCCGACGAGCTTCGCTTGGCAAGCTTCTGGACTTCTCGGATCTGTTCTCGCTGAACCTCCGACGACCGTCCGAACTTCCGTCGAACTCTAGAACTCCCAACGTGATCATGATCTTGACTCCGGCGCAACACCTGCTGCTTGTCTAACTTTCATCGTAGTTAATCCTGCACAACAAAACAAAAACTTCGATCGAGACAATTAGTTCTAAGCAATTAACCAAGTTGTCCGGCATGTCATTGGTCCCTCGACGCTTCGTCCGATTCTTCGGCGCATCATCTTTTCCTGTGGCCTATTGCCCAATCGGCCAGTTGACTCCGCAACTCCGATATCCTTGGCACAATACCCGCTCTACTTGGCCCGATGCCCGAGTCCACGACCCGAAGCCTTCTGTCGATACGTCGACCGATCCACCGGCCCGACGTCCAATCTTCTGACATGTTCCTCCGGCACAACATGATGTTCCTGCTTTAATTGTCTCATCCTGATCGAAGCATCCTGCGTCACTCAAAACGTAGATTAAATCATAAACATATATCAAGTAGTTTCATCATCAAAATCCGAGATTCAACAATCTCCCCCTTTTTGATGATGACAACCACTTGATGACGGAGTTAAACTTAACTCCCGGAGTTTAAACAAACTCCCCCTATCAATATGCCATATTGATAGAACCTTGAATTCAAGTCATTGCAATATTCATCATGAATACTTGCAACACGTCAACATGAACTTATGCATAAACTTATGCATCACATGTCATGTCATCAACATACTTCTCCCCCTTTGTCATCAACAAAAAGGAGAAGTACTACAATCAAGTGTGTGTGTTATTGGTTCAACTCATTGCATGAAAATCATAATGTCAAGTTTTATCATCATGCAAGTTTGCTAATATCAAATACCAACATGAAAAATTGCGATGTAAGCTTTTGATATCATAATGCAAACATTTCAAATTATAGCATTTCATCACATGGTATAATACAAGTTTGGCAATCATAGCATCAATTCATATATTTCTCATCATGGCAGTGTTTATCAATTCATATGTTTCTCCCCCTTTGTTATCAACAAAAAGCATAGTAACTATGATACCAGAAAATAATAATAGCAAGCTTATAGAGGAATTTTACATAGATTGCTTTAAATACTTCTTCCCCTTTGTGTTATAATCCATTGTAAAGATTTTGTAAGATGGAATACATACACATGAATCACTTCATCAAATCTATTTCAGAAACTCAATTTTCATGAAGGTGTACGAGAAAATCTGTTTCATAAATAAGATGCATTCGGACAAGATTTTGTTGCAGATTTTCACATATAATCATGGAAATCAAGTGATTTGATCATACAACATAGTCCGAAAAATTTTTTTTTTAACAAATTTATCTGTTCGGACATATCAACATTCCTAATTTTCTTCGAATGAAATTAAAACACAAGATTTTCAGAACTTTTAGTTTCAACGCACAACATTCTTAATTTGGACACATTACAAACAGTAATGATAAGAAGTGAGTATCACAAACAGTAACTTTTACCATAATAGATGTTTACAGCCAGTTCATCAGAAGTGAGTATCATAAGAAGTTTACAACAACAACAGGTGTTCAATAAGTTCATTGATGCGGTGGAAAATTAAAGTGCCTAAACAAGGAGTCAAATTGACTATGAATTTGCTGCAGCTCAGATAGGATTTGATCTTGTCTTTGTTCAATCCGTTCTTGTCTCTGTTCGAATCGATCCATACGAATCCCAATTTCTTCGATGGATGTATGAGTTTGCTCAGCTGGATGTGTTTCCTCAAGGGGAAGGATCGGAGGAGATTGGGTACTCCTAAAGACTGGGGTTTCCGGCTCTGATTCAGGTTCAGGTTCAGGCTGAGGGGGATCTGTCCTTCTAGGGAGTCTAACCCAGTTACCGTTTCTATAATAGCATCTTAGTCGGTGAAGTAGATTTTTGTTTATTATGCTATATCGATCTACTTTCATTACTTCTTCTTCTGGTGATATTAGAATGTCGTAAGCTTTTATTATTCTAGTGATTATACCACCATATGGGAGCATCATATCTTTCTTAGATAATTCTAACATATTTTGTTGAATAAGATAGCCAAGACAGATGTCATGTCCCTTCAAGATAGAGTACATAGTTCCTAATTCTAGTTGACTTATTTCATCATGATGGTATTGTTTAGGAAGAATTATACTAGTCATGATATAATGAAGTATCTTAGTGATCAAAGGCAATAGATGTTCACAACTTTTAGGAACCAATGCTATGTTAGGATTGGCAAAGATTGTTCCTAAGGCTTCAACATAGGATGTTCCAATACTTTCATCATCCCATGATCCTCTAAAGTAGAGTCCTATGCTTTTTATGGGAATGCCTATCATATCACAAATGAATTTATCAGTGATTGAGATGTGTTGTCCCAAAAGATAGGTGGACATTCTTCCTTCATCATCTATTTGTATGTTATTGTAAAATAATCTAACAAGCCTAGGATAGATGGGTTCATTAATCTGCAAGATTGGAAGTAGATCTAGGTTCGCAAACCATTGGATGGTCTCTAAGTTTCTTAGTTCATTTAGATCTACGTATTTTCCCTTAGTAATACATCTAAGTTCGAAAGAGGGAAATTTTTCAGCATGGTATTTTGAATCGAAAAGAGTGAAATAAGACTCTTCTACTAATCTCCTCTTTCCCTTGTCCCTTGAGGATCTTCTAGATCCCATAACTACTGTTGTTTAGAGGGATGATGATAAGCTAAAGTAAATGAAGAACAAAACAGAATTTAAGAGCTTCTTAGAGAGTACCTTTGTGAAATCTTCAAGAGAAGGAAGGATTCTTGATGTTTTGCTCCGAAATGGGAGGTATTTGGAAGGCTTAGAGGAGTGAAATGGGAATGGAGGAGACTTGGAAGAGTAGAGGAGGAAATGGGGGTGAGTTGGGGTCGGTTCCTTAGCCGGCCCTAGTATGGGTTTAAAGGGCAGAGCTGCTGGCGGTTGCACCTCTGGCTAGAGCGGTGCAACCTCTGGCAACCTGTGATAGCTGGAGGTGTCACCGCCAGCTGGAGAGGTGCCACCGCCTGCAGCCAGTGAGCACCTAATATGATTTGATTAGGGAGCCTTTGCCTTGAGGAGAGTTTCAGAGCAATTAATGTTTGTTAGATGATTTCGTATGAGTTTTTATTTAAGGAAGAAGCTCTTGTACGATCAAGATAGATCTTTTAACGTGCATACGTATGTTTGTTTGGTATCCCTTTTAAGATCATGACATATTTGGATATCATACGTTTCTAATAAGGTTGTATCGTATTTGTGATTTCACAACTTCTACTTGTTGCGAGTTCCTTTTTGATTCTTGGTTTATGACCATTGAGAGTCAAGGAGCAGAATATTATTTCTTGCTCCGGCCTAGACTTTTAATGTTTTTATAGGAAGGGATGATCTTTAGGAACCCATTTGCTTTTGGGTGCCTCATAAATAGATCTACATTTTCTATCATGTTGCATAGAGTTTATCATGGTTCCTTTAGGAACCCAAATTAATTTGTTTGGACTTATTTTCTTGAAAGGACAACAATGTGTCTTGTGTCCAGATTTGCAACAAAAGTTGCACTTGGTTTGGTGTTGAACATGTAAGATTGGGCCTTTTACAAAGGTAGTTGGATTTCGGTGAGGACTCCTCACAAATCCAATCCCACTTCTTTTGGGAGCATGACCCTTGTTTGTAAGGATCATGTTTAATGACTTGCTACCAACCTCGAATTTCTTCAAGGTGTCCTTAAGTAGCAAGTTTTCTTTTTGTATGGTTTCTAAATCATGACATTTGATACATGAATTTAAACTTTCATGATGTTCGACTTTTAACTTATCAAACTCACAAGTAAGATTATCATGTACCCTTTTTAGCAATTTATATTTTCTACTTATACTCTTGCATTCGTCAAATAAGTCTTTGAAGGCATTTAATAATTCATCGAAAGATAAATCAGCATCTATTGAATTTGTTACCTCGTCTTCGATGGCCATTAAGGCGTAATGAGCAACTTGCTCGGTGTTGGACTCCTCTTCCTCAGATGCGCTCGAATCATCCCATGTTGCTTGGAGCGCCTTCTTCTTTGTTGTTCTTTTCTCGACTTGGGGACAATCATTCTTGTAGTGTCCCGGCTTTTTACATTCGTAGCAGATCACTTGGTCCTTCTTGGGTTCAAGTTTATTTTTCACATCGTTTTTAAACTTGTTTCTTTTGAAGAATTTCTTAAACTTTCTTGTCAAAAGTGCCAAGTCATCATCACAGTCCTCATCACTTGAGTTTTCTCTCAAGTGGCATTCAGAAGTTTTAAGTGTCATATCCTTCCTGTTCTTTGGAAGGATGTCTTCTTGCTCTTCATGAGCTTTGCAAGTCATTTCGTAGGTCATTAATGACCCGATTAGTTCTTCAAGAGGGAAGTTGCGCAGATCCTTTGCCTCTTGAATGGCAGTGACTTTAGGATCCCAACTTTTAGGAAGGGATCTTAGTATTTTATTTACGAGTTCAAAATCCGAAAAACTTTTTCCGAGTCCTTTTAGACCGTTGACGACATCCGTGAAACGGGTAAACATGTCGCCAATGGTTTCACTCGGTTTCATTCGGAAAAGTTCAAAAGAATGCAGCAACAGATTGATTTTTGACTCTTTCACTCTACTTGTGCCCTCGTGGGTCACTTCAAGTGTGTGCCAAATATCAAAAGCAGTTTCGCAAGTTGAAACACGATTAAACTCGTTTTTATCAAGTGCGCAAAATAAGGCATTCATAGCCTTTGCATTAAGAGCGAAAGCCTTCTTTTCCAACTCATTCCAATCGATCATTGGAAGAGAAGACTTTGAAAATCCGTTTTCAACAAGGTTCCACAGTTCAAAATCCATAGAAATAAGAAAGATCCTCATTCGGGTCTTCCAGTAAGTGTAGTCCGTTCCACTGAACATGGGTGGACGTGTAATCGAATGCCCCTCTTGGTTTCCGGCGTATGCCATCTCTCTTGGGTTTTAATCCTTTAGAGAGTTAACCTTGCTCTGATACCAATTGTTAGGATCAAGAGCACTAAGAGGGGGGGGGTGAATTAGTGCAGCGGAAATCTTACAGCGATTAAAAACCAAAAGCTGCGTTCGTTCAAAAACTATTACGATGCAAAAGCAAATTCTCAGTTTGTATCTAAGTGCAGTTTGCGTCTAAGCGCAGATTGCGTCTAAGCGCAGTTTTGCGTCTAAGCGCAGTTTACGTCTAAACTCAGATTTACGTCTAAACGTAGTTTTACATCTAAACGCAGATTTACGTCTAAACGCAGATTTACGTCTAAACGCAGATTTACGTCTAAACACAGATTTACGTCTAAACTCAGATTTACGTCTTAAACTCAGATTTACGTCTAAACGCAGATTTACGTCTAAACGCAGTTTTACGTCTAGACGCAGATTTACGTCTAAACTTTGAAACTCGTTTGTATACTCGCAGAAGGCAGTATGCAGTTGAAATCAAGACGTAAACGTGAACTGAGAACTGATGATTGAGCGAGGAAAGCTGATTTACGTCTGAATGCAGTTTTACGTCTAAATGTTAAAACTCGTTCGTAAAATTGTAGAGGACAGTTTGCAGTTATCAATAGGATCAAAATGTAAGTGTAAACTGCAAAGAAGCTCGTTCGTAAAAGCACGGAAAACAGTTCTGCAGAATCAAACGTAAACGTAAACTGTAATGTATGAAAATACGAATTTATGTCTGAATGCAGATTCGGAAGAACAGCACTTAGAACTTGTTCGTGAAAGCGCAGAGAGCAGTAGTAATGAAGGAGGTTTGCAGTAATGATAAAGTGCTCGAAAATAAACGCAAACCAGAGATTTAGAGTGGTTCGGTCAGCCTTGACCTACTCCACTTTTGGCTTCCTCCACCGACGAGGTTGCCGACGTCAACTAGGGGCCTTCCTTCAATAGGCGAAGGCCAAACTGCCCTTTTACAATTTCTCTCCTTTTGACAGGCTCAGGAGACAACCTTTACAGACCTTTCTCTCCTCACTTTACAACTGAAAACTTGAAGAACAGAAGGAGGAGACTTAAAGGCTTTACAAACACTTTTGAGCTCTTAGAATCACAGAAAAGATCAAGATTTCGGTGTAGGTCTGTATCTTTTCAGTGCTGAATGGGTGGGGTATTTATAGGCCCCAACCCAATTCAAAATTCGAGCTCAAAACCGTCAAATCCCGGAATTCCGGGATCAGGCGGTTGCACCTCTTGACTGGAGAGGTTGCACCGCCTGGCAGAGCTCGAAGACTGAGCTCAGGCGGATGCACCTCTCTGTCAGGGGTGGTTGCACCTTTCTGCCAGAGCTCGAAGACCGAGCTCAGGCGATGCATCACCTGTCCAAGGAGGTTGCATCACTCTGCCAGAGCTCGAAGACCGAGCTCGGTGGTTGCACCTCTCGGCAGAGCTCGGAACTTGAGCTCTGGCGGTGCTACCTCTTGACAGAGGAGGTTGCACCGCCCAGTCTCACTTAGAGACTGAGCCGTGGGCGGTTGCACCTCCTGGCTGGAGCGGTTGCACCGCCCAGTCTCGCTGGGAGACTTAGCCTGGGCGATTGCACCTCCCTGCCTGGGCGGTTGCACCTCCCACAGCTACTTGGGTTCGAATGGGTTGAACCATTCGACCCAACTTGAGTTCTTCAGGGGCCCAATTGCCCCAGGATTAAGCTAATGGGATCACCTCCCATTTCTAACTTAATCACCGTGCTAACTACGATTAAATCTAAGACAAATTCTGCAGCTTTGCTTCGGTACGTCAATCGCTTCTTCCGGCGAGTTTCCGGCGAACTTCCGTCGATCATCCGATGAACCCTCGGTGATGCTTCTGCGGACTTCCGGCAAACTCCTGGACTTTGCGACGATCCACTTGGCGAGTTCCGACGAGCTTCGCTTGGCAAGCTTCTGGACTTCTCGGATCTGTTCTCGCTGAACCTCCGACGACCGTCCGAACTTCCGTCGAACTCTAGAACTCCCAACGTGATCATGATCTTGACTCCGGCGCAACACCTGCTGCTTGTCTAACTTTCATCGTAGTTAATCCTGCACAACAAAATAAAAACTTCGATCGAGACAATTAGTTCTAAGCAATTAACCAAGTTGTCCGGCATGTCATTGGTCCCTCGACGCTTCGTCCGATTCTTCGGCGCATCGTCTTTTCCTGTGGCCTATTGCCCAATCGGCCAGTTGACTCCGCAACTCCGATTTCCTTGGCACAATACCCGCTCTACTTGGCCCGATGCCCGAGTCCACGACCCGAAGCCTTCTGTCGATACGTCGACCGATCCACCGGCCCGACGTCCAATCTTCTGACATGTTCCTCCGGCACAACATGATGTTCCTGCTTTAATTGTCTCATCCTGATCGAAGCATCCTGCGTCACTCAAAACGCAGATTAAATCATAAACATATATCAAGTAGTTTCATCATCAAAATACGAGATTCAACACTATGACTAGTCCATGGGCTAGGGCTGGGCCAGTTTTATGTAATGCATGCTCAATCATGTATAATGCACATGACCAGTAGATGGACTGGTCAATCTTGGCCAATATTATTGTTGAACTTGAGCCCAAATATTGATTGAACTAAACTAAACTTGATTAGTCTAGATCAATTCAGGGTGATTCCGAATTGATTGACTTATTCAAGTTAGTTTAACCTAAATTGAACATAATCTAGTCTAAATTTTACTAGTCTAGGGTGGTTCCAGACCAGTTAAATAAGGATTAGAGATCAGTTCAGTTAGGCTCTAGTAAATCGAGTTCAATTGAATCGATTAAACTAGAGTTCAAGTCAATTGAGGGCTAATTTATATTATTTGATATTGATGATATTTGAAAGCGATGTTTTAAATATGTTAGTTCATCCCAAAATGGACATGACCAGTGTGAGATTATATTATTTTCCTGCCGAGAGCAGGTAGGGCGATTCCCTTCGGGGATTAGCGGGCCGTCAGACGTGGCGGCTGGACGGTTCCTCCATCCGCTGTTGGGAGGAACGTGTCCCCACTTTGGCGGGTGTGGGACACCAATCCATCTGCTGTTGGGAGTGTGATATGAGTTTGCCTCCATCCGCTGTTGAGAGAACACAAACTCATCCCGTAGGATAAAGCCTCTCCATCTGCTGTTGGGGGAGTGCTCCTTCGGGTACTTGATATATGCCAATGGGATGATTGATTGAATTTGATCATGTATACATTTTGAGTTGACTTTTGGGGTTCCTACTTAGCGTTGCTGAATTTTCTTTGTTTTTGATTTTTAGAGCAGCCTCCCTCTAATACTAAATAGGATTTCAGTGGAGAGCGGACCTTCCTCTACCGCTAGGTAGAGCCACTTGGATGATTCTTGAAGTTAACATCATTATGCTTATTTTTCTATTTATGATTCGGTGAATAAATAGATTGTAATAAATGAATTGGAATAAACATTTATGAATGATGAATAAAGTGATGTTTATTTATTTGGCCTGTGTGGAAAAAAAAAAAAATCAGGATGTGACATCTTTAATGGTATCAGAGCATGGTCTAGGGCCTGTAGGTGTATTAGCTCCCTTGATTGACTCTAACCGATGATTGTCTTTAACATATTATAGGAGTAATAGAGCCAATTCCAGTGATTAGTGGTCCTGTCACTCGGGGCGCTCATGGTCGCAATGCTATTGGTCTACGCACTCGGAGAGGTGTTCAAACAAATAATAACTTGGAAGCTCCACGCATCGTAGAGCAAACCCAGTCCTCCCGTACACTTGTCACTAATTATGGGCCAGCTTCTCCGACTTCGCAAAATGCCCCTCATGCCCCAACACCGGTCAATGCTCAAGGTGACGTACACGAAGTCCTCAATGTTATTAGAGGATACTTTGAGCGTCAGGAGCAATGAGATGAAATTCCACGGGGTAGGAATAATACTTTAGATCACTTTAAGAGATTGGGACCACCAATTTTTGAGGGCAAGCCAGACCCAATCTTTACTGAACGTTGGATTTGTCAAGTGGAAAAGACATTCGAAGCTATCGAATGTAGGGAAAATCAGAAAGTGCCTTTCGCTTCTTTCATTTTGGAAGGGAAGGCAGACACTTGGTGGACCTAAAAAAGGAAGATGTTAGAGGCAGGAGGTAATGTGGTAACTTGGGAGCAGTTTAAAGATGCATTTTATGAGTAGTTCTTTCCTGATTCAGTTCGCTTTGAGAAACAATAAGAGTTCCTTAGCATCCACCAAGGAAATAGAACTGTAATGGAATATGATCATCATTTCATTGAGTTGGCTCAGTTCTCTCCACATATTGCTTTTAATGAAAGTCAAAGAGCTCGTTATTTTGAGAGGGGACTTCGATCATCAATTAGAAAGTCTGTTGCAGTACTGATTTGACCAACATATGCTGAAGTGTTAAATCGAGCTTTGGTGGTAGAGAAATTGGATAATGAATTACAACAAGCAAAGGATCGAAAGCAACCTTTTAGTGCTACACCATTTATGTATGGGAGATCACATTTTGGACCCTCAAATAAAGGAAAAGGTAAACAGTTTGGGCATCAACAAGCAAGAGCTCCTAGCAATCAAGTTGTTATAAGATGTTATTTCTATGGGAAGACAGATCATGTTTCCACCTCATGCCCAGTGGGAAGACAGAGCAGGTAGGGCGATTCCCTTCGGGGATTAGCGGGGCGTCAGATGTGGCGGTTGGACGGTTCCTCCATCCGCTGTTGGGTGGAACATGTCCCCACTTTGGCGGGTGTGGGACACCACTCCATCCACTGTTGGGAGTGTGATATGAGTTTGCCTCCATCCGCTGTTGGGAGAACACAAACTCATCCCGTAGGATAAAGCCTCTCCATCCGCTGTTGGGGGAGTGCTCCTTCGGGTACTTGATATACGGCAATGGGATGATTGATTGAAATTTGATCATGTATACATTTTGAGTTGACTTTTGGGGTTCCTACTCAGCGTTGCTAAATTTTCTTTGTTTTAGATTTTCAGAGCAGGCTCCCTCTAATACTAAATCGGATTCCAGTGGAGAGCTGACCTTCCTCTGCCGCTAGGTAGAGCTACTTGGATGATTCTTGAAGTTAACATCACTATGCTTATTTTTCTATTTATGATTCAATGAATAAATGGATTGTAAAAAATGAATTGTAATAAACATTTATGAATGATGAATAAAGTGATGTTTATTTATTTTGCCTGTGTGGAAAAATAAAAAAAATCAGGATGTGACACAAATAATCTTTTCTCGTAAGATACACAACTTGTTATCTTTTAATAAGTAACCATAATGGATATGAAAATCACCTGCTTTATCAAATGTTTCTTCCAAACATCTTTAAAGTCTTTGTCTTTAGTATATAGATCATTCAGGCATTCAAACCCAACAACTACATTACTTGAAACTAGTAAAGTTGCTCTTCTACTTAAAGCATTAGCAACATGATTGGAAGTACCAGACTGTGTTTGATTACATAGGCAAATTGTTCTATGTAAGAAGCCCATCTTGCATGCATCTTATTTAAGTGCTTCTAGTTCTTGAAATGTTTTAGGGCTTTGTGGTTTGAATATATCATAAACTCACATGTGATCAAGTAACATTCTCAATTCCATATAGCTTGTATCATAATGTACAACTCTTATTCATAAGTAGACCACTTTGGTGTGCTTCACTTAAAGTGAGCGAGACTCGAGAAGAAACTGTATGAGCTTGACAATACTATACCTAGTATATAGTCTTTGAGATATTAGATAGATGAGGAACTATAGATATATGGTAACTAAGGACAGACAGGTCTAATGGATTGGATTCCCCTATATCGTCTGAGGACTACAGCGTAGTGGCCTAGTACGTCCACAATCGTTGAGTCAAGTGAATTATTATGGGGATAATAATTCACTGAACCTGAAGGAGTTCCGATGGTATGACTCATGGCCAGCTCGATTTTGGGCCTAGAGGGTCACACACAAATGGTAGGCATTGCAACGAGTAGAGGTTCAAATATAAGATATTTGCTAGAGCCCCTATCTTATTGGATATCCAATAAGTCCCTGAATTATTGGATCCTATGGATGAAATCCAATAAGAGCTAATGAGAGATTATTGGATACAGATCTACTAATTTAAGAGGCTTGAGTAGTTGGATGAAGATCCAATACCTAATAGGGCAGGATCTGCTAGTCATAGGTGCCCAGCAAGCCAATCACGTGAGTGATGGCATGTGTGACTTGATACAGAATCTTTTTGTTTATTATATTTTTGGCATATATCACTTTATAACTATTGCATAAATGCATATATATATATTGTGATGTCCTTGGATTTGTGCAATGGGAATCGGATCGTGATGAGAACACGATAATGAGATCGATTCACCTTTAAACACATATCCTAAATAATCCCTGTCATAGGTTACTCGAGAGGGACATCGTGATAACCGGATAGACTGGTGTGCTGTATACCCGTCCATATGATGGATGCAGCTGGTCTCATAGCTGCTCGTGTAGGGACACTAGGGATACAGTACAGGTGCTCATTGGAGAATGAGTTCACTGATTGATCAGTTTACGAAATGCTGGATGGTTGATGATGCCTTATTGTCAGACAGCGATTCCGTAGTCCTAGTGGTGTATCTGGTCCTTAGACTTGAGACACCAAGGATGTCCTGTATGAGTGCTCCACTCTTTGATACCAGACTTATAGGTTTGGCTATCCCAGATCTAGTACAACTGGTCATTGGGAGTGGTAGTCGACCTTACGAGGGCTATTGAGTGTCGATAGAGGATCATCCACTCTCGACGTCATGAGAGGAATATCCCATGTGTTCTTGCTCAGACAAATCCCTGGCCAGGGTCATTCGGGTTGAGAGAGAAAGAGTTCTCCGGGAGAATCCGATTAGAGCGAGACTTGAGTAGAAACCGTATGGGTCTGACAACACCATGCTCGATATACGGTCTCTAGGATATTAGATAGATGAGGGACTATAGGTACATGGTAACTGAGGACAGATAGGTCCAATGGATTGGATTCCCCTGTATCGTCTGGGACTACGGCGTAGTGGCCTAGTACGTCCGTAGTCGATGAGTCGAGTGAATTATTACAGAGATAATGATTCACTGAGTTAGAAGGAGTTCTAACAGGTATGACTCACGGCCAGCTCGATATTGGGCCTAGAGGGTCACACACATATGGTAGGCATTGCGATGAGTAGAGGTTTGGATATGAGATATCCGACAGAGCCCTTGTCTTATTGGATGCAGATCCAATACCCACTAGGGAAGGACCCATTAGGGTTTGACACGGGATCTCTATAAATAGGAGGGATTCACAGCCTCATATGCTAGAGTCTTTCCTTGCCCTTCCTATTCTCCTCTCCCTCTCCACCTCAGAGTAGGCCTGGAGTTTTGAGGAGCGTCGTCGCAACCCTGCTGTGTGGATCACCGCTAGAGAGGAGGACGCTTGACCTCCTTCACCCTCTCCTAAGGATCTGCAAGGAAACAACGATATACGATCTCCCTAGGTAACACAATCTCTATACACAGTTTTGTATTTTGCGGATTTTTTGCGCACCAATCTTCGCACGACGACGAACATCTTTTTGGGAATCGGGGATTTTTGTTTTCTTGTTCTTCCGCTGCGCATATGATGTCGCCCCCCATGATTTCCAACAGTGGTATCAGAGCCAGGTTGTTCGTCCGAATGATTGGTTTTGAACTGCGTGTGTTGTGTTTAGGAAGAATTTTGACGTCAAAATCGTTGACGCAAAAGCGAGAAAGGGCAGCAACAGTTACTGCCCTCGATCTGCGTGCGTAAAGCGCAACCGAAGGCGGGCAGCACAGGGGCTGCGTCTGCAGTAGCCGGCCGACGGCCTGCTTGCAGCAGCCTTGTTGCCGGCGTGGCTGGCAGCCCACGGGCAGAGGCGTCGCAGTGCAGCGGCGTCTGACGCCGCAGGGCAGCGACGCCTACCGCCGTTGCTCCCGCGGGCGAAACCCCCCCCCCCCCCCTACAGGGGCGGCCGCCCGACGGGACAGCACCGCCTGCGGAGGCAGCGACGCCCGCGGGGGAGCCCACCTGCAGCGGCAGCGCTGCCAGCGGGCGTGCCGCCTACAGGCGAGGGCAGTGCCCTCGCCCCGCCGCACAAGCCGCCGCCAGTAGGGTGGCGGCAGCGGCGGCAGTAGCAAAGGATAGTAGGGCATTAGGGTTTTCTGGGAAAAAGATAGTTTTACCCCTCAGAATTTAAGAAATTCCAGTTTCCGTCTTTTATCCAAATTACAAAAATACCCTTATAAATTCAGAAATTCCCTACATGTCCCGGATTTCAGAAAATATTAATTAATTAAAAGGTTTAGTTGATTATTATTTTTGTTATTATCTAGTAATCATACATGATGATGATTATTTATACATGTGATGTATGATGTGTGGACGGATGATCATGGACCGTGTGATGTGTGTACTTGTGATTATTATTATTGAGGTATGCGAACCTCCATTATATTTCTAATTTATTGTCGGGTCTGCGTGTCTATGATTAAGTTGTAATCACATGAGGAGGCGCAGCGGGAGCGTGGATGCGATAGCGGGACCCACGAGACGGACGATCGTGATGCATGGAGATGCATCAAGATGTCGACGGAACCGACGAGGACGAGATGGACGATCACAGGGCATGGAGATACACCGTTGCACACATAGATCTTGATGTGAGTGATTAGGCCTACTGGCTCGGGCCTAATCATATTAGGTTGTGGTCCATGATCATCTGATGTGATTGCTTATACACATACTAGAAATGTATATATATTTGCCTGCGATGTAAATATATATTAAATATGTATATGTGTGACATGTCATATTAGGAGACCAAATTATAGAAACATCTCTCGATAATATTAAGTTGGTAAACGTGAGGCAATTAGATTGACCCACGTGGCCTTCCATCGTTATGAGTAGGAACCGATTCCCGGTGTAGGTTGAGTTGGTCGAGTCCCTCGAGACTCACCTATATCGCGATTCGCTATCTTGCTTACGACATAGAGATGTCACCGGTGACCTGAGGGCATGGTATGCTTGGTCGAGTCCCTCGAGGGTATATCATCAAATCAGACTCATCTTGTAACGAAGGTGTTGACTTAACCGAGCATCATGGTTGGTCGAGTCCCTCGAGGCCATGGTGATTCGGAGGCCGAACAGGACGGGAATCACAAGGAGTTGTGATCGGCAAGAGTTGCCTACCTTTTAGGCTTAGTGTGATTGGTCGAGTCCCTCGAGGTTACACTAGATTGGATCCTGATCCCCACTAGAAGTCTGCCGGAGACTTCCGTTTCACATGCTGAGGGTATCGCGTGACTCATTAGTAAAATAGTGGGAGCATATTAAGATAGAAGTCTATATCTTGATAGTTTATTTCTTGCAAAATCTGCATGTTATTCATTTCTGCTACATCTTTATTTTCAGAAAATGTCGCTTTCAAATCCCTTACGTGACATACTTGATGTCAACCGCCTCACTGGTCCAAATTATATGGATTGGCTCCGTAACTTGAGAATTGTTCTCACAGCGGAGAAAATCATGTACGTCCTTGATACAGTGATGCCTACGCCCAAAGAAGGGGCAAGCGAGGATGAGATCACTCGCTACGTGAAGTACATTGATGACTCCACTCTCGCTCAGTGCTATATGTTGGGCTCTATGACTCCAGAGTTACAGAGACAACATTAAAAGATGGATGCCAGATCCATTCTCCTATATGTCCGTAAATTGTTTGAGGAATAGGAAAGGACTCAGCGATATGAGATATCCAAGAGCCTCTTCCGCGTTAGGATGACTGAGGGGACACCGGTTCAGAACCATGTCCTAAAGATGGTTGAGTGGATAGAGAAACTCACAGGTCTAGGAATGGTCCTAGAGGATAACTTGTGTGTGGACATTGTACTTTAGTCCCTATCAGATTCCTTTTCATAGTTCATAATGGATTTTAATATGAACAAGCTTGAGGTGACTCTCCCAGAGCTCCTAAATATGTTGAGGGAGGCAGAGAGTGCTATTAAGAAAGAGAAGCCAGTTCTCTACACTGGTGAGACCAGAAAGAAAAGGAAAG